>NW_019724601.1:144220-335924 GCF_002891405.2 Cryptotermes secundus | reverse complement strand
CTTGAGTGTCTTGTGACGTCAATAGCTTGCATCAAGTGACAAGTATCACTCCTAACAAAATGGCCGACAACGATATGTCGTTTCGCCAACGTGCTGTCATCGAATTTCTTGTGAAAGAGGAAGTCCCTGCTGCAGAAATTCACCAGAGACTTCAGCGTGCTTATGGAAGTGTGTGCATGTGTGCGAGCAGTGTTCGAAGATGGGTGAAACATTTTAAAGATGGGAACACCAGAATCGAAGATGAGCCTCGGAGCGGTCGTCATCGAACAGCCTCAACTGAACGCAACAAGGAAAGAGTGGATGAGATCATTGAAGATGACATGCGTGTGACTGTGGACACAATAGCCCGAAGACGCTATATACTGTGCAGTTTTTTAGACCTGACCATTTTCATCATAATGCGCAAAAGATCTAACCGAGTCCACTGGGATAAGGGTTGTAGGGTGTGTGTGCTTTATACCAGGGCCTTAGTTACAAGATATCACCCTCCTTTCCTTCCATAATACAGCAGCAACCAGTTCCCCTCTATTAGTTGTCATACTTCTTACGCGCAGCTCAGTCGCCAGGTGAAAACACCTGGACTGTACTTAGCTTAAAATGTAATAGTATCACATCCTGCTACACGCATGTCATATTCTTTTTACCGTGCCTTTCGCATGCGCGTGAGGGGACGTTTCAGAAGAAACCTCGCTACCTACTGACTCATTATGACGTAAACAGGAATGAAAAATTTACCTTCATTCGGATGACACATGCATGTCGCTATATCATAGGTTTGCGACGCCATTTTATTAAGACCTGTCATTTGTTTTGTTCTCGATAACAAATGACATTCGAAGGAACGCAGTCATAAACAATTGAATTGTCAGTATTAAACCTTGTTACGTTTCAGTATGCGGTACCAGTTACAGGGTTCGTGTAATTGGACAGAAATTGGATTGAAAACCGTGTGTGAATCACCCATGTGTGTATACACACTAAATCAGTGATTTGGAAACTTTCAATTATGAATCCATGTAGTTCGAGTCCTCATTTAGACAACGATTTGGGCGTTGGTAATTAATATAACACTTCTGTTTAATTAGATGTGAAATAATTATACCAAATAGGGTTCACTTCTGGCTTAAATGATTACTTCTGATCTATTACGAATCCAACAAGATATCTTGTATAGTTTTTCAAATAGTGCTGAAGTTTTTTGTGTATGGTTTATTTATGCTGCCAGTAGCACTGAAAATCCACCTAATTATCAAGTAACAAGTAGCGCTATGTATTTTTCAGAGAACCCGTAGTTTCGGAGGAACATATCGCCTTCATCTTCATGGTTCAAGAGTAAATGAAGCAAAAATCCAGCAGTAGTGGGCAGCAAGCTGAGCGGTTTCTTGCTTGGCTTACTCCTTTACCCTGAAGATGGCGTTGATATGCTCCTGCGAAATGTCTGTTGGATTTCACCGCATTACTCTGCATCGTATTCAAGAAGATGGAACCTTCCATGGCCACCGGTGTGAGAACCTCAAATCCAACTGATCTCACTGACTTCTTACTCTGTAACGAGGCAAGTTTTTGGTCGGAAATTAAAACCGAAGCTTGTGATAATGTGCTGCGTGAGGAGCGCTATCGAAAACCCCAGCGGGCGGTGAGAGATGTGTATGGAGCAATGGTGGAATAATGATTAGCAAGAGAAAACTGAAGGCACAGTCCTGCTTTAATGCCATTTTATTCACCGCAAATCTTACATGACCCTCTTGCTGAATTACATAAACCTCTTGCTGAATTACATGAACCTATTGCTGAATTACATGAACCTCTTGTTGAATTACATGAACCTCTTCTTGAATTACATGAACCTATTGTTGAATTACATGAACCTCTTGCTGAATTACATGAACCTATTGTTGAATTACATGAACCTCTTGCTGAATTATCCCTAGGCGCAAGGGCCGTTTAAGAAACCAGGATTTCTTTACGACAGATGCCAATTTATCTATTTTATTTTTGGCTCCATAATCTTGACTTCGGTTCTCGTAAATTATTCTCTACTTCCTCCAGCCATCTCAATCCGGACCTTACATAGATACATACATACATACATACATAGCATTCCATAGATCCATGCACAATTCAATTTCACATAAATAGTAAGGATTTCACAAAAGTAGTAAAATATCCATCATAAATCCATACATTAACATATACTAGATTTTTTTCTTTCTTTTTTTTCCCTGTGTTCCAAACAAGAGAAAAGATTACATACACTTTATGTTGTTTGGAAGCATAAATTCCTCAACAGAGTAAAAGGAGTGTGTAATTAAGTATCTCCCTAGTTTTATTCAACTTTCCGACTTCCCCGCAAAATTTTTATGTTCCATCCTTGTTTGATGCATTCTGATGACATACCCCATCCATTTGCTGTAGAAATTACGGGTCCCAGTAGAGGTCCGAGTTACAAATTAACATCCGTTGTAGCCTGTCCATCTGGACACACTAGACGGACTGTAGGCAAGGCCCGCCTTGTCTTAACCGCTGTTAGGTTTGATTCCCGTATCTTGGTGTGATGTAGAGCCTGACTTCTCGTCTGGAATTGATGCCTTGTATGTTAACACCGACAATGCGGGCGCGGTTGTCGTCATCTGTCTGCCTGTCCACGCCTGAGAGGCAAGCTGTGTAGCCACGTCATGCGGCAGCGCACACGCCGTCCAACTTTCCGTCTTTTTTCCTTTTTTTGTTTTGCGTTCATTCTGGAGAATTCACACACACAGGCAGAGCACCGTGCGCAGAGACTGTCAGGTATTATTACTATTATTATTAAAGGTAAAAAAATTTTAAGTTTTCCCTGTGCTTAATAAATTAAGCACTACACTATGAAGACATATGGGGGAGTGGAGGTATAGTTCTTCCTTTCTTGACCTCGGCACTAGACCTGTTATAATTATTAATGTCATTATTATTATTATTATTATTATTATTATTACGTATTTACTGTCAGCGGAGTAAAGTTTATTTTATGATGTAGGCCTAAAGATATTTTATAAGTGGAAAATTTAGAGCTCTGGTTACTTTTGTTTCAAAATTTGAAGTATTATTATTATTATTATTATTATTATTATTAATTACTTTTATTATTATTATTGTCACGTGATAGTTTGACTAGAGACGATAGTATGATTGGTAAGTGGATTTATTGGACATGACACTCGGAACTACAGATACAACAGCCTCACAGAGTTACACACTTCAAAGATCACTGTAACTACAGCACACACAAAACTTCTCAGCCTTCACTAGCCGTCGCTTGGCAGCGGATTCCAACAGCGGACGTTCCCCTTTCTCTGCGTTCCCGAAGTGTTCCCGGCCTCAGCTACCACATTCTCACTTCTTACAACTGCAACTCTCAACTGACTCAACCAACAACCAAGTCCAAGTCAAATTGCGATTGACGGTCAGTCAGTCAGTAAATCTTGGTGTCGAGCCCCATCTCGTTACCGTAGAAACGTGTCCACATAGCTGTTCCCTAGCAACGGCTATTGTACTGTCACATTTTTTCACAACTGTTACTTGGCAATGGGGCCGCGCCATAGCTCAAGTGGTTAGTCGCTGGCTTCCAACCGTGGCGGCCCGGGTTCGATCCCGGGTCTGGTCAAGTGGAATTTGTGGTGGACAAAGTGGCGCTGGGGGAGGTTTTCTCCGAGTACTGCGGTTTCCCCTGCCAATCTTCATTCCACCAGTTGCTCCACAATCACCCTCACCTGTCATCTGGGGCTGGTACAATAGGCCAGAAGTGGCCGCAGTACAAGGGACTTAGTCCCACCCCACTAGCAGTAAAAAATACTTGGCAATGGGTCTACGTGTGACAGTAGTAGTAGTAGTAGTTACTAGACTACGGGCTGGATAACCCAGTGATTCGGCTTCGATTCTCGGCATGGCCAGACTTTACTCCACAGAGTGAAGACCTACTCTGGGGGCCCACCCAGCACCCTGTCCAATGGGCGCCGGGGAGTTTCTCCAAGCGCACAGAAACCTACATATTATTTCACATTTCAAAGATACTGCTTATATAATACAAATATAATTTTTCTCAAAAGAAATTCCTAATTTTTTCACGATGTTCAAATGGTATTCCATATGTGGTACCTTCATCGGTGTATTCTGCATTACAAATTGCAAATTTATATATGTACGTACAACAATTATGTATTAATGATGTTGTAGTGGTTGTGAAATTGATATTGTCTTTTAAAAATAATTGGATATGGATCTGATGTTGTTATCGCTGGTGTTCCAAACTGAATATAGATGTCTCTGTATGTTTTGTGTTTCCCATGAAAATTTTTTACATATTTCTATTGGAAAACAGGGATATTGATGTATATTTACCGAACGTTTGTGTATTGCTCTGAAGTATAATTGCGTGTTTCTTGATCCTCCTGCTAATAAACTAATGGCTTCATTCAAGCAAACAATTCTGTAGTTTAGTTAATTAGTTCAATAATGTGACTATGGTTTCCTGTTTCCTCATTTTATCAAGTTCATAATTACTTTCCTGTTAGAGTCACTCCTGATTGTGCTTGCTGTCCCGGTTCCAACGCAGAGTAATTAATCAGGTACATTTGTGCTTAAATCATAGGTATCTTTGTATGTATTCTATTGATTGCTGAGTTTATACAATGTACTTTTCCTATTATTTTCTCATTTTCACGATGTATGACATCTAACCTAGAATGACTAACGATATTACCCCCCCAGAATAACCTTGAGGATTCGTAATCGTAAAATAGTGACGTAAATCATGATGTAATTACTATAAAATTTGTGTTATCTATTTTTAACGCACGATGGAACCAAAATCACCATCTCGTGGACCCCCACAGGATTTTTCATCCATAAGGCTTCCCTACCTTCAAAGGTGTTTTAGGCGACGTAACACCGTATTCTGACACTGCGCAAGTGAGAGATTGTAGTTGTGATAATGTGCTGCCTGTCAGGGCTGTCGCATACCTCAGTGGGTGTTGATAGATGGGTATGGAACAATGGTGGAATGATAATTAAAATGGGAAACTCGAAGAACTCGTCTATGAACTTGTTACAATACCACTTCTTCCACCACGAATCTCACATAAAGGCTCGTGGGATTTGAACCTTAGGGGTAGAGTAACCCATGTGGAGGTGCGTTCTGATGTTACGGAAGGACTGTGACCGCAGTTGTTCAATTGGAAAATAAAAATCTGGTCGTGAGTCTCAAGGGGCTTGGCGTTATTTGAGCAATGGTAGAATGATAATTAGCAGAGGAAAACCGAAGAACTCTTATACGAGTATAAACTTGTTGCAGTGCCACTTCTTCCACCACGAGTCTCGCATAAAGGAACCTGGGATTGAACCTGAGGCTTTTCGCGAATTTTTTTCTCTCGAAAATAAATGTACGGGACTTCAACTTAGGCGCTTTTTATATTAACTGTCATGTTAGTGTCATGTAAAGTGTGGTCCACGGGCCAGGAGCGACACCCAAGAAATTTCGATTCTCTGTAATATTCAGTCATTACGAATACGGCCATTTGTGAGTTGTATTTCCTTTTAACTCTATAGAAAATTATTTAGCTTAAAAAATAATAGAAATTTTGATATATGTAAGTTTTGTGTTGCATAGTTTTCTGTATCTCTGAAACAAAAGCGAGACTTATTCGATATTCTGTTTACTGTGTGTCTCAACACCTTTAGAGCACCAGTCAGAATTTGGGGTATCCTAAAGATATTTGTCTTCTGATACATGAAGCCGTATAATGTGTTAGATATTACTAAGTTTTGGAGACTTATGCTTCCCTGAAGATGGAGGTATCAGGTAATTACGAAACGTTGGTAACAGTCTAGGACGATAGAATACAATGTTGTGCATGCATATCCTCAGAGTTGCTCATTCTCGACAAGGGAATAAAATTGAAGGATTACAAGTTATATACACTTAATTTGTGAAATCTACATCAAGATATCGAAGGACTCAACTTTCCCCTTCTTCAAGGATTCTCCGAAACGTTAACGATCTACCAGACTGTACCGTTTCATATTCCAGACTACGGTAATCTCGGAAGTCTCCATAAGCATCTGGGATGGTCGTAATATTTCACGCGTTTGTTGCTCCGTGACTAATAATACCGGTTTCGGGATTGGAGAAGTGGATTTAATGATACATTCTTTTGCAATCACTCTTAATCACAATCAGTTACAGCGTAATCGCTAATCTACCCACTTCACGAATCACTGGGCCACGCTCCATTCTCGTTCTCCATTGTACTCCACTGTACTCCTACAACTGCCAGCGTCGGAACTCCTTCTGTGCCCTCTTACTCCTCGGCACGGACCTCACGGAAAACAATTTTCTTCTCTTGTCCTGGAATGCGTGTTTATTGGCCCGTTACCTAGCAGTGGGTGTCCTATTGTTGAGAGCGTAACTCCCGAAGTGTGTTTGCCGAGCCGTTGCGTAGCAATGATCATGCGCGTCACAGTAATGTTATCTGTAGAAGTCACCTGCTACATTCATACAAAAGACGCTACTTAAGAACTGTACTAGTTGATACAGCAACGTAACGAGCCGTCAAGCGCATTTGTTGAAATGTGGAACAGTCGAATGGAAGCCATCTTGATCCTGGTGCATTATGGGTGGATAGACGTGGCACGCAACCCGCTTGACATCTTCGTCAGCGAATGAGGAAGTTTAAAGAGACGAGCCATAATCCCCAAACTTCACTTTTAGGAACGTAAGACATGTACAATATTTATTACTTTTTTGCCATAAAATGTTTAACATTGCTCGGACCTCTGTTAGTATTATGTTGAATTTTGAATGGGATCGCGGGAAATTACAGAGAGGGAAATAATAAAAAAGGGGGTTGAATAAAGGAACCTTGGAGCAGCATGAAGCGGAAAGAGGTCGAAGTATATGGAGCACATGAAGGGTTGATTATAGGCTGAATTTAAAACGCAGTGTGGAGATTTATAAAGGTAAAGCTATACCTGTCCCTCTCCACAATTAATTGAACATCACGCCTTAAAGAGGGCACTATGATACAAGCCGGAAGGCCGCGTGTTACATTCCCGATGAGGTCATCAGATTTTTCAATTTACCTAATCCTTCTAGGCGCACTATGGCCGTGGGGTCGACTCAGCCTCTAACAGAAAGGAGTACCAGGAATCTTCCTGGGGTTAAAGGGCGGCCGACGCGTAAGGCTGACAACCTCACCGCCATCTATGAGCAGATTGTCTAGAAAATATGGAAGTCTCAACATCTCAACCCTATGGACCTCCACGGCCTTTACAGGGATAGCTTTACCTTGTTACGCCTTAAAGACGTACGAGTGAGTGGATGTGCAGCTCTTCACGCTCCGACCTCATTGCTCCAGGAGATAGAATCTCAGGTACCCTTTGGAGAGTAGGCTTTGTTGGACCACAGAGTGTGGCTGAGCTCTGTGCATTCGAGATATATTATCTCTCTGTTTCAGGAATTGAATCCTGATTCCTCAGTCGTCCAGTCTTTACCCTGTCCCTGTATGAAAGATAAGTCTGCGTGCCCTGATATACCTGTAAAGCTACTCGAGAACTTACGACGCGAATAGGGAATGAAGATAAAAGTGTAGCATGTCTGGTGTGCGAGAACATAAATGCAAGATTCATAATTTTGAGAGTGATAGAAATATCTGTCGAAAATTGCGAGGCAAAAGGAACATCCGCATGTATACGGATGATAGGGTAGAGTGGGGAGCTCAGAATGTGAGCAGAGTCATGAGTGACAACGATTGAGAACTGTGGACTGAGAATAAGTATCGATAAAAACAGAAGGAAGGACTTGTAAAACCTGACGGTAATTCTCCCTTTGTTTATTCCCTATTCGTTTCGTTCTGTCATTCTTGTCTGTTTTGCCTTTATTTCTCTCAATTTTAGAATTTCTTTGTTTTATTTATTTAGCCCCAATGCATCACGAAGAAACAGTTTCGTCTTCACAATATTAAGGATATTCTTGGAAACAGCCGTAAAGATTTTGATTAAATTTCAGATATTTCTGGAGACCATCTCCGTGAGTAAATCAGCATCTAGCGACCCAAACGCGATATATCACTCTTCTCGAACACAGGAGGGACTATGATGCATCTATCACGTGTGACGAAGCTTGTGGTATATCACTGCACCATTTTTCGTTGTGTTTCTTTGCTTTTAGACTTTCTTTTTCTTCTGTGACTTAATGTGTCGTGTATGCTTTTCTAGGTCAATGAGAACTTGTTATATATAGTGTGATAAGGTTTGAGTTAAAGGGCATTGCAATTGTTGTAGTGGTTTCATTTGATGAGAGGCTGTTATAAACCTCACTGTAACTGCTATTATGTGTTCTGCCTTTGCGTCTTGGACACGCAATGCTCACAGCGTAATCACGGAAGAAGAAAATAGGTGCAGGGGCATAGTTTCTTTTACATATCAGTTTGAACCCCTAGAGAGGGTACCGTTATCTTCACAGTTTTATCTAGACAGATGGTCTTCATAATTGGCGGCTTCTCAAGAAGGGCTCAGCTCCATGAATGAGTGAGTGAGACCGTCTTCATAATTTAGTGATATTTCATTTGTATCGTTAGAGCAAGGTTTTTTTTTATATAAAACCGAATTTGTGTCTATGGGGGCACCCGCGGGTGGTCTTAGTTATGGATCTGCAATTTTCATACTTATCGCTCACCAACCCGTGCAGGGTCACTGACTGCCGCGCCCTTCTTGAGGAACCGCCAATTCTGCCGCTACTCAAGAAATTCTAAGCAATTTATGGAACCCGAAGGTTCATTACCGTGTTCACTGGTCCCTATCCTGAGCCAGATGGATGCAGCCCACACCATCCCATCGTATCTAAGATCAAATCTCATATCCATTTTCTTTCACTTAGGTCGTTTATACAGAGAACCCGTCCAGGTCCGAGGCTTCTTGTGATCTTTCGTAACAAGATTATTTTATACGGTGAGGAGTTGTTAGCCTCACGCTCAACCCCCAAGGTGGAAGACCATCCCTTGTCGGCTGTTCGCGACTGCTTATTCAATATATTCGCAGCTAGCCTCCATATATTGAGACCGTCTCCTTAGGACGCGCCATGCCGCTGTGTTAAGGGACCCACGTAGACTCTTAAATGTCGGATGTAAATAAAAATCGTCCGACCGTTCAGGCGAGTGAGGCACACATACTTACAATATTATCAGAACCTCTTTTTTCGTATTCTGAATAATTGAAGGCCTTTAAATCCGTCAAATCATCGAGACATTGGAACACTTCTTCATACTGCATATGTGGGAAGTAAAAGCGTTACTTGGAGGATTAAAATTAGCCAGGATATGGCAGGAGAGAGAAGAAGGTACAAATCGAGACGAAGTTGAACGACATTGGATTTGAATTTTCCATTTCAGTTATTGTGAAGAGTATTATTTTCTGAGATACGACTCTATGTATTCCAATAGATATAAAACGACGTTTCGGAGAAGCGTCGAATAGTAAGACAAGTAATTTTTGTGGGTTATTTAACGACATGTTCAGAATCTTAGACTGTCTAGTGTCGAATGATATGATGAATCGTGAAGTGGAAAGGATTTGGAAGGAAGCTGTCGTTGCATAGTAAAGTTTCTGATTCGGTATTTGACATGGGGGACTGAGGAAAAGGGCGAAAACCGTCAGCGACGTAACCGAGTACCTCCCAAACCTGTAACTTTGCCTGTACATCAGTCTGTTCGCTTTTGACCCTAAAGATAGAGTGGTCGTGGATTACTACCAGACTACACTGAGTCACATTACATTAAGGAACGTGTTGCAGTGTATAAAGAAAGGAAAGAGTATGAAATGAATGTAAGATGGAGATTAGAAAGATATCGGACAAGTAGAATAAGGACGTGAGATAGAACCGGAATGGCGGAAATGATATAAACGAATGTGAATGTAAGAGAAAGATAAAAGAGAGAAGTGATGATGGAAACTGGAGGGAAACATGAGGGAATATAAAACAGTCATAAGGAGGGGATCTCCCCACGGGCCGCCAGACGTGTGGTCCCGTTGGGTTTGCTCGCGCTGTGACGGGGTCATTACGCGAGAATCTGCTGCCATCTATAAACACGGGAGAAGATCGTACTACTGCCGCCATATTCAATGTAGTGGGAGGGGGGTGAAAAAAAGAAGCGAGAAGCTGCGACAGTTTGACAGCTCCAGAGATATGAAACATGAACAGTGTGATGATATATACGAAGTCACACCGTGCAATTCTGAAAACTGACAAAATTACTGCTTTGATTTGTACTACAAGGAACGTCTTGACAGCATCCTTGACTGTCTGTCATCATGAATACGGAATAGAATCGAAGTATTTAATATTGCATTAAAATCGTCTCGGTTCTTCAGTCGCTCAGTCGTTGAGCCACGCAGCACCGTATCACAATCCATAAAGTAACACTATGAATACACACCCCCTTGAAGTACCGCAAAATTAATGTTTCTCTCTCGAGTTGTGGTAGAATCTGACAGTAAGCAGTAAATTGATGTATATGATAGTCCGCCATCCTTTTAAAAACGAATCGGTCGATCAGTTAAATTGCTGCTGGGCCTCGCCAGCACAGTTTCAAATAATATGCAGAAGAAATGAAAAATTATCTGGTCGTGATCCTCGAGGGGCATAGTACAAAGACGAACTGATTGGCGGTAAACTATCAGTCGTAAAGCAAGTCTGACTCTCAACGGCGCTTGCGTTATGGAACTCGTCTCTTGTTTTCTTTACCGGACTGGCAGATAGAAGTTAGTGTGCATCCGGAAGGTCCTGTGACCGGTCAACTCGACACATTTTCTCTTGGTTCCCATCTGTCTTCAAGCGAATTCTGATATGGCTTCTGCGTCCCAACTTCCTGCTGCGTGCTTCTCATAATAATCAAAATTAAACCCTTTGCTTTGGAGGTCCCATAATTACCAAATTATTCAACTGATTAGAAAAAAAAAATAATTTCGCTTCCCTGTCTCAAACCACTTCTTCTAACCCTACCCCCCTAATGTCTTCACATTCACACTACTCTTACCGGAAGGACAAGCGGGCGGAGCGTGGGAACCTTACCTAATCTTGTTCTTTTCCTCCTCCCGGAATAGAATATCTCTCACTTCTACCGTGACTTTTCATTTCACCTGCTCCTCGCGTGTTTTCTGCCTCTGTACCTCGTTTTTTGTGCCTCAGAAGGTTAAACTGGAGTGTATGTACGTTTAATTAAGCACGGATTAGGCACTTTATCACTCGACAACATTCATCACGTGACACCTGTGTTAAAGTGTAATTAAGTCAACACGATTCAACGTATCTTCGGTTCCAGAAAGCGTATGAAATTACTGACTCCCTTGTATTGTTTGCGTTTGTTATTTTAGTATAAGTGGCTTTATGCTTCAGATGCTTGTCTTGTCTGTCTGTCCGTGTATGCTTGTGAGAGCTGACTCTATTTCGGTGTATCCATGGCAACCGCTTACTTTCTCTCTGATATCTCTCTCTCCTCTCTTCCTTTCTCTCTGATGTGTACATTTATGCATGAACTTAGAAACATTCTACACCACAGCAAAATGAGATAAGACTCTGTTCTCTATACGCCACTGTAGCTCTGTCACTACAGTGATGACTCTGTGGACTAAAAGACTGAGAGAATGGGGTTCGATTCTTGTCAGGGGCAAGAAATTATCTTGTGTACAACGTCAATACCGGTTCTGGAGCCCATACAATCATCTCTTTAATGGGTCCTAACAGCTTTTCTCCCAGAGAGTAAAGCGACCGGAACGTGAAGCTTCTTCTAGTACCGAGGGTAAGGATACGTGAAGAAGTCTAGCATATTTATTCGTGGAGTAGTGCTTAGTTAAGCACAGGGACAACTTTGCCATGATCTCTCGCTACGAATGATAAGAACACACAATGACAGTTCTCCCTGTCACTGGGGTTGTGTTCCGTGTGTGTGCTAATCTGCTCGTCCCAGTCTCTGCAGCTGATAATGTTCATCCAATTTGTTTCCGTCCATCCACCCATTCTGCAATCCGTCTTCTCGCCAGACCGGACATACACACACAAACGGACGCGCCCTTCAAATAGAAATCAAAATTAAACAATAACGTACCGACCCTCCGGGCACCATAACAGCCGTCTGTGTATACATGACCGCATAGCACCACCGCTCTTTACGAGTACAACTACCTACTTTGGAATATAATTATATGTACAGCTCTTAACTGTATTTTAATTATGTAACTAGTCCATTTTAAGACTTTTACTTTAAATGTAATTTTATATTTTGGTTGAGGCACTATACTACAAGCCGGAAGGTCGCGGGTTCTTGTCCCGATGAGGTCATTGGATTTTTTTTAATTGATCTAATCCTTCCACCCCCACTATGGCCCTGGGGTCGACTCAGAGTCTGACAGAAATGAGTACCAGGAATTAATTAAATAATTTTCCAGGGCAGTAAAGTGCGGCCGGCGCGTAAGGCTGACAACCTTACCGCCGTCCTTGAGCCTATTGTCTAGAGAATGTGGGAGCCTCGACGTCTCACAACCCTATGGGTCTTCATGGCCTGTTACAGGGATAGCTTTACTTTTACTTTTATTATTGTATACTTTTTGGAAAATCTAATACTACATAGTATAATTAGCACGCAATTAAATAGCTAAAGAACTTTTTAAGTAAATTTACCTGATGATGGCTTCTTGAAAGCCGAAACATGTAGTAAAGTACTACGTGAAACTACAAACGTATATTATTAATTGTTGTGTTGTGACGGCTTTCAATAAAGAAATATCATAGTGATTTTATAATGTGGAAATTAGTGTTACTGCTATAACTAATTGTACTTACAAATTACGTGTTACCATGGCCAATAAATCTAAGTATCGAATCTGTACTCACGCACCCTAAATACGTGTCAGTATCTGTGGTACAGATTGTAGCAGGGGCGATGAGATTACGGGACAGGCTGTGTAAGGTGTGGGAAATCTCGGAACGATGTTGTGAGTGAAGAGAGATATTTTGAGCCTCCCTGTGTCACGTCTCCCTGTTTCCCGGCCGTCAGATTCGTATCTGACCCGAAGAACGTGTTTACTGTTCGGTGCCATTCTCCTGGGGTTTCGTGAGCCGTTTCGGCCGTGATTATCTGTTGTCATCATTGTGTGTTGCGAAGATGGAAATAACTCGCGAGAATTGATCACATCTGCATTTGTTTTGTCTTTCATACGTCAGCAATGGCTGTCCTAGCAATAGAAAGCAAACTCCTCCTGTACAGAGCAGTACTCAGACCCATATGGAACCATGGAATTCAGGTATGGGGGGACAGCCTCCAATTCCAACGTCGAAATCCTCCAGCGCTTTTAATGCAAGATTCACCGATCCATTCTGAACGCACCTCGGTACATAAACAGTCGCAGGATCCGTGAACACAGTGCTCAGCGAACTAAAGAAAAGTAGAACACTAAATAAAAATAAGTAAAGCTATCCCTGTAACAGGCCGTGGAGGTCCATAGGCTTGTGAGACGTCGAGGTTCCCACATTTTCTCTGGACAGTCGGCTCATAGATGACGGCAAGGTTGTCAGCCCTACGCGCCGGCCGCCCTTTACCCCCAGGAAGATTCCTGGTACTCATTTCTGTTAGAGACTGATTCGACCACAGGGACATAGTGCGGCTGGAAGGATTAGGTCAATTGGAAAAAAAATCCAGTGGCCTCATCGGGACTTGAACCCGCGACCTTCCGGCTTGTAGCACAATGCCTCAACCTCACTACTGCATTAGCAGTGAACCTACTGGACAATACCGAAACTACATGAAAGATTCGCCGTCATAACTCTACCAGACAGATCTGAATAAAACTCCAATACAAGAATTAAAATGATACCTAAGTATACAAAAAATGTATGATTTACGCCACGGGGCATAACTTATTCACGAGCCAGTACTTATTGAACATATACATATTGCACATTCTACAGATTATATATAATAAATATTAATAATGACAAAACGCAAAAAAGAAATCTTTGCAGTCTTTTTGCACAAACTTCCCAGGTATGCTTAAAGCTTCAAAGATCTACTATCCTAATATATTCCTTGATGTTTAGCATGTTTTGGCCTACAGGCTATTATTTGGATCCATTGTCTTTGACGGTGATTAAACTTTAATTAAAATCAGTCAAGCCTTTTAGAAAAAATTGACGTATCGCGTTTCGACTCCCAGTGTCCTGAATATGCCACTTGTCTGTCCGTCTGTCTCTTTATCTACCATCTTTTTCAGTTTCATAATTTATACACAGGACTCCTTGAACGGGAGATAAGCCCGTCACATGGCCGCTACCTACACACAGAATAACACAAACAGAGTAAACGCACACAGACATCCATGCCTTGAGTGGGATTCGAACCCACGATCCCATTGTTCGAGCGGGCGAAGACATTTCATGCCTTAGACCGTGCGGTCACTGTAATCGGCCGTTTAGGGACGTGGTCTCCACAAATGAACGAAATTTAAACAAAATCTGAAGAGGCTTCTTGGAGAAAATTGTCGTTTTGTTTAACGGTTCATTTGAATGTCTCTAATTTTTTAGTAAGAACACTCAAATTTACCTTTATCTATCATCTTTTTCAGTTTCATAATTTATACACAGGACTCCTTGAACGGGAGATAAGCCCGTCACATGGCCGCTACCTACACACAGAATAACACAAACAGAGTAAACGCACACAGACATCCATGCCTTGAGTGGGATTCGAACCCACGATCCCATTGTTCGAGCGGGCGAAGACATTTCATGCCTTAGACCGTGCGGTCACTGTAATCGGCCGTTTAGGGACATGGTCTCCACAAATGAACGAAATTTAAACAAAATCTGAAGAGGCTTCTTGGAGAAAATTGTCGTTTTGTTTAACGGTTCATTTGAATGTCTCTAATTTTTTAGTAAGAACACTCAAATTTACCGGGCTCTGGCCTGTGACGGAAACCTCTTGAATGCCAGATAAGAAGATATGTCTAACCGTTCAGGCGCTGGCGAGGGCCAAATCCTTCCAGCCATACATCCATACATACAGACACACACTAAGTATACAGAGCCACTTTTTCAGATTGACAGAGCTGAATACGTGTAAATCCGTAAGAATCCGTAATTTTTTTTTTTATTTTCACATTCACAGTACTTTGTCGCGATGTGACGTATGTGATAAAATAAGAATGGCGGATTTCATATACGCTGCCCCCTCTGTCTTTTGCACCTGCGCAGTCCTCATTTTATTCTGAGTAATCCATTGAAACGACCTTTCTAATTCTCCCTCTTGAAAGGGTCAATCCGAAACACGGCGCTCGTCTTTCATTGCGTCGGTTGTATTGAAATGCGAGGGTATTACATATTAAAAGAAGAATCGTTAACTAGCTGAGCAACCGTCAGTTTCTCAGTAAGAGCTCGGAGATTAGTCTTCTTCACGAAACGCGAACAGTGGTCCTGGTGCAACGTAACTGTGATTCGGACCCTGTAAGGTTTCAGACGTTACGTGTCAGGCGATGGGAAGTCGAAAGGTCAAGCAAGGTCACAATGGTGGGTACATGCTACAGAAGGCACACGACATACGGCGATTATTGTAGGCGAGGGCAGGAGGGGAGGCAGGTGGCAGCAGACTGAGATAAAGTGACGAGGTGGGGGGTTACTTTGGACATGGCAGACATGAATTGTAATGCAGTTCAGAGTAAAATGAAATTGTAGCGCGAAGAAGTAAGAAATGAAAAGTAGCCCAGGAGGCACCGGTAAGACTTTTTGTATTTTCCATTTGACGGTGAAGTAAAGTGTTAAGGTAGTCCTTACAACGGGAACATATGTCAGTGTCATTATATTTTATTCTTGTTAGATCTGACGTTCATATGGCAATTATTGAAACTCTCTGTCTTCTGTGATGTGAGGTCTTATAGTCTGGTACATGGCTACTGATGTGTAATTCTCTACCCTGAAGATGGAGGCAGTATGTTTTTTCGTAACCTCGGTAATGATCTACCAGACTACACGTCGTCATATCCAGTAAGACGGTAATTATTAAGATTGTGATCTTCTGGCTTTTGAACCTTGTAGATTTGTTCGTGGATACCGATGTTTCGGAGGAACATATTACCTCCGTCTTAAAGGATGAAATGTGTAGAGTTCTTCCTATTGGCTGGATCCGATTTTATTTCTTTACTACCTCCTCTTGGGTCGCGGGACCACCGTNATTTTGAATCCCATGATTCTCTTTCCATCCTAGTTCTTTTGTCTTCATGTACATCAAATCATAACGGCCTGTTCTTTGAAATTCCATAATCTCATTACATATCTTCTCAAGATATTCCTTTTTGGCCCTGTCCGTGGCTCTTTTCAATTCATTCCTCAGTCTCCTGTATTTCCTCCTGCCTTCTTCTTTATATAAACAAGCCTCTTTCTGAAACTACACTCGTCAACACTGAAGATGGATGCAGCTTGTTCCTCCGAAACATCTGTAGCCGCCAGTAAAAATAGACGGTTTCACATCCCAAGAGGCTAAAATATTAATCCTACTCTCGTTTGGTTTGTGGTTATTTAACGACACTATTTTAATTGCACAGGTGAGGTACAAATTAGTATCATTGTGTTACTGAGAACTATGCAGATCTGATGGAAACAGACTTCGACAACGACCTGGAAAAAGATGGTATAGCGAGTGTTGGAAGATACGAGAAAGATAAGAAAGAGCTGCAGATATCGAAAAGGAAATATCGTGGTAAGAAAAAAGAAATTTGACACGTCCCTACGATCGACCCGTGCAAAACGGAAACTGCGCTAGAAGGAATAGATATTCCGTTAGGATTGGAGGTACTCCCACCGGTGGTTATGAAGAGTTCTATTTTCTGGTTTATAAAGCCGTTGTATTCCGTTGAAAGTGAACTAACTTTGGTTGTCCGTGCCACCTGCTTTCGCTCTGTTTTCTTGCTCACCTTATTTCTCGACCCTAAAGATTTGAGGCGACATGTTTCTCCCGAAACGTCGGATCACTTTCAACAGACTGAACAGGCGTTATATCTCAGGAGACAGTTCCGTTTTCTCCAAACTTTTCATTTTTCTTTTTACATCTGTTTATTTTGTTTCTTGATTTATTTTTTCGTGTTCGTCCAGTTTTGCGTGCTTTTAGGAGAGACAGAGGAAGTGAGTTTATTACCAATAAAAGTTTATGTCCTGCAGCAGCAAGACGCCGTTTTCGCCATTTTGTTTCCCGTTACAGCACTCGGAATATTGTTCAGTTCGTTGTGCGTTTTAATGAGCTGGAAGGGAAACATTCTCATGGCCGGTAATTACATGTTTTGACCTGTGAAAATTTCAGCAGTCCTTTTTTTATGACAGTATTGTTACCCAATAAGGACACCGAGTTTTAGCGAAGAGACAAAGTTCTTTTTAGGTTTTTTAAACTTGACTTGCATTTTATTTAATGTCGCTGTCTTGCCCAATTTGACTTAATTTCAATTATCTTTAAGAGTTCAACACTGTATTCAGTGCAGTCTCTGTATTTTTTAATAGCAGCAAGACACACCTTAATACGCATGCGCAGTTATATTCCGCCGTCTCTCGCGCGTATATCGTAACGGTTCTCAGGGTTATGGTTATGGTGAGTTGACTGTAAGTGCAGTTGTACAGAAAGACACGCATTACTTACATAAAATAACCTTCAAGCAGCAAAGGGAAGATACTGTTTTCAGAGGGTTAAAACAGTGGATTGCAACTTTTGAGTTGGAGGGTTAATTGCCAATGTCAGAACTTTTTTTTCCTTGGCACTACAGCCCCAGTGGGCCTAGGCCTACCTCCATGAACTTCTCCGTTCACTTCGGTATTTTCTAAATCCTACACATTCGGTAGGACTCCTTGGGCGGGTGATCAGCTCGTCGCAAGGCCTCTACCTGTACACAAACAGAGAAAAACGCACACACACAAAGTAAACATCCATGCCCTGAGTGGGATTCGAACCCACGATCCCGGTTTCCAAGCGAGCGAAGACAGTACATGCCTTAGACCGCTCGGCTACCGTGACCGGCAATAATTCTATTTAGCTTTATTTAAACATCTCCATCAGAATGTTTAGTCTAAGTAATTTGAGAATATAAGCACGATTTGATTTCCACATTTGACCGAATTATTGACCGTCAAACACACAGCACCGTGCAACAAATTAATTTTAAAACGTGTTAAGCTCTAACTTACAGTTTTGGTATGATGCTGGTTGTAAATCCATCGTAAACTGTAATGTAAGGAGTACATTTATGTTAGTAAAAAGAAAGTGTGGGTTGTGAGGGTTTGGTGAAAACCGGAAAAGGGGGAGGGGCTCTCATGTCAAAAAGTTCGGGAAACACTTGTTTAAAATAAGGAAATAACGTAAGGCGAAATAGTGTTAAAGTTTTTAATTTAATTTTAAGTTTATTGGTTTATTTCTTTTGTGGGAGAACTCCCCTCCATGGTCACATCTGAGTACCGGCGCTTTGCTTTGTAGAAACATTCATCGCGTTACGCCTCGAGTTTTTTAAGTCCTGCCTAATTTTCGCCTTGAATTGCTAATGTTTTAGCGTCCTGTGTTCTCAGGAAGCTATTTTGGGCAAACAGATAACAAGGGCGCATAGTGAGGTCAGTAATTTGTATTACTCGTTATGTCACTTGTATGTGCATTTCCAGTCTCACAGTGGGTGCTGTGTCATCTGTGTTTCCACATACGAGTCCTGACAATTAAGTAACGGGGTTGTAGTCGCAGACTGGAACACGCTGTAGCGTAATTGGTTGAGCTACTTTATTACAAGTCGGAAGTTTGCGGGTTCGAGTCCCGATTATGTCGATTTTTTTTAATTTACCTAGTCCTTCCAGCCGCACTATGGCCCTGGGGACGACTCAGCCTTTAATATAAATGAGCACCAGGAATCTTCCTGGGGGTAAACTGCGGCCGGCGCATAAGACTGACAACCTCACCGCCATCTGTGAACCGATTGTCTAGATAATGTTGGAGCCTTGACGTCTCACAACCCTATGGGCCTTCACGGCCTGCGTCCTGTTTCTTTTGGAAAGTGGTTTACGTCACGTGTTTGTTAGTAACGAAACAAGAAGTATCGTACCGTACGATGCTTCACGAAGTGATTAGTTGAATGGGATTCTAAAGGAAACCGCCGTGGTCTACTGCAGGCACTGTCCCGGTGTTTGTCTGGAGGGACTCGCGAAAATCCTTTAGTCAAGATTGTTGATATCTCCGCAGAGAATCGAACGTAGCGCCTATCGAATAAGAGTCTAGTGACGTGCCGCCAGCAACTCCGATTTGAACTTTCGGGTTGAATTATTATTATTATCACTTTTGATATTTGACTGTAGACGGGGTTTGCTCTGCTGAATAGATTTATTGACCGCTTACAGGTCGTAACTACAAACAACTATATCACACTGTCGCTTTTTTCCGCACTTGAAGAGTTCACTTTTATTATTATTATTATTATTATTATTATTATTATTATTATTATTATTCAGAATTTTTGGCGTGGTTGTACGACTGGAATTGTTATTATTGTCTAAATGATACAAGTTGAATTGTTTCGTCCATTCTGTTTGTGTATATGTTTGTTGCGTTTCTTTTTTCCTCCCGTGCTGCATTATAACTGGCCTTTGGGCTATTGAATAAGCACGTAAATAAACACGGAAGCGAACTGAATGTATCAGTGTGACCCTCTGTAGCTGTTCTGCGAACAGACGTTACACTTGATACGTCTGTCATATAAAGGTTCCTTAAAAGGCAAAACCTTCTTTGTTGTGATGTAGTGTAGTCCTGTAGAAATTTAGCGACGTTTCGGAAGAATTTAGTGTCGAAGAGCAAGCCAAACAAACATGCAGCAGGAAGAAAGAGCGAACCGCTCATGTGCCGAGAGAGAACCAATAGGTCGCATTGTGTTCCTCCGAAACGTCGGTAAATTTCTATCAGACTACACGGCGTGACATCACAGTCACTGCCGTGAGCTCTTCAGATCCTACGTTTGTAGCTCAGGATGTAAAGTCTATTGTGTTTTGAGGTGTAGCCTATCTTCACCTGTAATTCCATTTTCACGCGACTAGCGTTCGGAAATCTATCAAATAAACAAATTTAAAAAAAATACCGTACACTTTTGTGCGTCTCATTTCTCATAACAATTAAATAGCATTTGTCTCCAGCTGTGTTTTTATGAAGGACACTGCGGTTATTTCCTCTAACAGAAAATAATATTTACATCTATGAATTTGTATTGAATGTAACAGCAGGAAACATTTGTATTTGTATCAGTGCTCAGCCATATTGGAAAGGAGATTCATTACAGAATTTCGAAATATTTTAAAATACTTTGATGTGATTGTCGGGATGGCTTGTATTCGATACTGTGCAGTGACACCCGTCTTTCTCAATATCAATATCGGCCTATGGGCATAAACTCTGTCCTTTGTGTACCTGGGTTCTTGCCTCCGTTATCAAAAGATGTCGAACATGAAACTTAGTTGTGGAGATCTGGGACTCCATGTCCTCTATACACCATTATGGCTTGGCAGTTAGCGAAAGTATAACCGTATCCTTCGCATTATAGTTTTATATGTTGTAGCAGCATGTTTTTTTGTAGGTGGATACAGAATGTTCGGAAGAACATGTCGCCTCTAGCTTCAGGGTAGAAGTCATTTCTACCCTGAAGATGGAGGCAGAATGTTTCACAGAACCCTTGATATCCAACTACAAGACTGAACGGTATCAGTACCAGTCAGATGTAAAACTGAACAGTCGTTACCGCTGAAGCTTAAAGATGTATTTCCTATAGGATTATAATGCGTTATTTATATACTTTGTAAGACGTGGAGCGCGACACGTGGCAGTAGCGTAGAATATTCTGAAAAAAGTTACTTAATGCAATATAATTGATTATAATATTCAGAATGTGAGAGTGTAGACTCAGTTCAGTAGTTTAATGTCGCTGTCAGTGACGTAGACAGCATGGCGTCAGATAATTACATGATAATAATATATTGGCCAGAATGTGGGAGGACGCGTTCGCGGTCTAATTTATTTTCCCTGGATTTGCCTGGAGGGACTGAGGAAAACAATGAAATACTTCAGTCATGGTATCCATTATCTCGGCTGAGATAGGAACTGTCACATCCCGAATACAAGTCATACACTTTACCGATTGAACCATCGTGATCATTTCGATACAGGTGGTTTAGTATAAGGATACCTGACCGGATTGTGAGGACACTTTATTGTACGATCGGGTTGCATAAACGCAGGAACTCTGTTTGCAAGTTATCAACCGTCGACTTTCAGCCTATCGACGTTTTAATGGAAATTTTGAATTTTACAGTTAATTAGTTTAATGTGTCCTTGAAGTATATCTGATATGGCCCTTCAAGCAGCTGTCAGTTCTGTTCAGTTGACTACTATAAAAGAAATTTAGAGTGTTTTGTCGTATTGATTTTATATTGTCACGTGATTGTGAGTGTAACGAGGTTTTGATCGGTAATGGGAGTTATTGAACTTTTACAACTCGTAACTACACGTAAGGACTATGCTCTCACTGTTCTACACACTTCACACATCACTATAGGACACACTGTATCTTCTCAGTCTCATACAGTCTTCACTAGCCGTTGGTTGTAAACGGCTTCGAACATCGAACGTTCCCATTTGTCGGGGTTCCCGAACTGTCCCCGGCCTCATCTACCAGCTTGTAACAGCAACAGGTCACAACAGCTGAACCGCAGCGGTACTCTAACTCACTCACCAACCAACTCGTTCTAGTTTTATCATTTCGGCACGGGCCGCACAGAGAACATTCCGTCTGTTGCGGTTTTCGGGCCACTGCTTAGTAACGGCCGTTATGTAGTTGCATATTGCGCTGTTTTTGCCTAGCAATGGGTCTATATGCCACAGTATTTTACATGGAGCTCCGCTTCGCATAACGTACAATGCAGACATAACATCCAATATGGGGGGAGGGAAATACGAAATGCACAATTCAACAAAGTTTTCTAAATAAGCGTTTTTCTTTTAAGATAATGGCACCTGGCGACATGTATACTGTTTCTGGCAGATCACTCTTTCGTCAGAGTTGGTACTACCCGCAACCAGTTCGTGCTGCGCTCTCTCAGCGCACTGTGTTACCATAATCACGCACAACACCTTTATGATTTTATTGTACAGAGGGAGATGAGCTACAAGTAGGCGGTTATTGTATTGTATAATCAGCTGTCAGTATACATGTTATATAAACTGTGCCTAAAATACTCTTATCTTTGAGGTTACGTCATCATAAGATAGTGACGTAGACCGTTACGTCATCATTAGAAAGCTACTAGATTCTACTTCGAACTTAAGATTACAACCAGAATCCCCATACCAGAGGCACCTGCCTGCTCGGTTGTCTGGTGAACCATCAGAGATGTTTTAGACCGATAACAGATTGTATCCGAATTCAAATTAATGTTTCAGTTTGTTTGTTTGTTTGTTTTATGGGGTGGAGTGAGACTGAGTCGACTTGGTACGTCGGCCACTAATTGGCCTATTGTACCAGCCCCGGATGTTGATGTGTGTGGAACAGTTGATGGAATTAGAATTGGCAAGGGTAACAGAAGTATTCGGAGAAAACCTGCCCTAGTGCCACTTTGTTTACCACAAATCCCACATGACCTGATCAGGGCCCGAACCCGTTCCGCCGCGGCGGGAAGCCGACCTTAGCTATGGCAGGTCTGTTCTTGCTCTTAATAAATTACGTAAAACTTCTGAGTCTAATTTTTATGTTCCGTCATGTGTGTACGTTTGTACGGCGTCCGCTGTGAGGCTCTGCAGTCGGCTCAACCTGAAGTAGCCATTGTTATCGACTCGTTTCATCAGATACCGCCATCACGTGAATTATTTGTTTAGACTCGTCAGCCAACAACCCCCCCCCTTTTACATCAACATCTTATACTACCCCTAATTTCCTCCCTTGAGGGTTGCTGCCTTTAATTGGATTATATTAGAGATGAGCGATTACCTTATCATAGATAAGAGGACAGGCACCAGTGGGGGCTGCGGTAGCGTGTGCAACTTACATCACGTGACCAAGCGTGCTCTTTAATGGGCAAAGTCTAGAAGCCGAGTCAGGTTGTCACGCGATCTTCACCGAAGGGCGGAAAGGGGATTTGCAGATAAGGAACACGTGCTTTGCTCGCTAAGAAAGTTCTCGCTTGAATTGCTTAGCGCTTTTCTTAAATATAAGTGTGGAAAGTCAAACCGTGCCGGTTCTGGCACTGGTCCGTTACACCTGGGATTCGGAGCTATGTACGTATGTCATGTAGTGATGCAACGGAAACGAAGCTTCTTTGTGTTGTGATCTTCTGGGATATGTTAAAGGTGAATTTATTCTTGTGGCCGATCACAGTGGTGGTGTGGTCTAAGACATGAACTTTCTTCGCTCGCTCGAACGCTTGAATCGTGGGTTCGAATCCCATTCAATGCATGGATGTGTGTCGGCGTTTATTCTGTGTGAAAGTAGCGGCCTTGCGATGGGCTGATCCCCCGTCCAAGGAGTCATACAGACTCTTTATAACATTATGAAACCGAAAAATGCGGCCAAGGTCCAACAAAGGGCTGTAGAGCCATAGATAAGTTTGTCTCTGTGCTTAGTTAGTTAAGCACCATGCCATGAACATGTATGGAGGAGTGCAAGTATAGCTCCACCATTCTTGATCTCGGTACAAGATGGAGGTGAGTGGTTAGATTCACGACCCGGCCACTTACCTTCAGGGGAAGAGCCCCCCGTGTCCAGTGGATGGAAGGCTCAGCGTACCCAAGAAGAACCGATCTAGACGCTTTGGAGTAGGAAAAAATCCTTATAGCTATCGGGAATCGAACCCCGTTCATTTAGACCTTCGCTTACACCTGTAACGATTGAGCTATTTGGGATATGACACCGTGTAATCTGGTAGGAGACTTTAAATGTTTGGGATGAACCAAACTGTATCATACAGCAGTGTCAACCTTTGTCAGACCGCGGAAGGATAAATTCTTTTTTCTATAAGAGGGCCCGGTACAATTGTTGCCAAGGCTTGGAACCGGTCCTGAAATTAGATTGTTAACCCTTTACAGCATAGTGGCTACTATATGTACCACCTGCTTTAATATACCAAAACTCTGCATTCTGCCCACACAGTTTATCTGTGTTCCGTATGGTTCTCACAATAAACAGCGACTGTTTGCCTAAACAGCATTAACCGGTTTGGCTTTGTAGCGGAGACGTAATGTGTTTCCTGAGAAGTACGGACTGAATTGCTATATATTCTGCCCACAGAGTGTATTTGTGTGTTCCGTATGGTTCTCACAATAAACAGCGACTGTTTCCCTAAACAGCATTAACCGGTTTGGCTTTGTAGCAGAGACGTAATGTGTTTCCTGTGAGGTACGGACTGAATTGCTATATATTCTGCCCACAGAGTGTATCTGTGTGTTCCGTATGGTTCTCACAATAAACTGCGGCTGTTTCCCTAAACAGCATTAACCGGTTGGGCTTTGTAGCGGAGACGTAATGTGTTTCGTGTGACGTACGGACTGAATTGCTATATATTATTTAGAAGACTCTCAGTCTTTAAAGGGTTAAATAGATTGGTTTCGTTGCCTTGATTTAGAATGCGTTTGTTGGTCTCTCATCCTTCTTCCCCTCGTCCCAGCTCGCGAGTTTTCACGGGGTCATACCCCAGAAAACCACATTAAGCATTCTCACTACACGAACACCTCGAACTGTCACAGACAGTTTGGATATGAGGTACTTCCAGCGGTGGCTAGGAAGAGTAACATCTTCCTGGATCTGACAGCCCGTAATCTGGTAGATGTTGACAGACGTTTCGAAGGGACATACTACTGTCATCTTCAGGATCGGAGAGTAAGCCAGTCAGTCACTTAGAAGCACACAGAGCGATTATGGTTGCTTGCGTGGTATACTACTCTGAAAATGGAGGCAGGACATTCCACCGAAAAGTTTGCGAACTTCTGTACGTGACGTCACACCCCAGAGAGCAGCGTCGTCAAGAGAGTTCAGTTTGTTCGAATGGGATATCGTGTCGTAAAGTAACAGTTTCCGTTTCTGCTATGTTACGTGGTGTACAGACTTCTGAAATCTTCGCGGTTTTGTTCAGTAACTGTCGTTATAAATGTATCCTTGCCGCTAACTTCAGCAAGTTATCTGGGAGCCGCCTGCGTGTTTAAGAACCCATTTCCTACTGAGACATGTTTGCTTTTTCTGGTATTTCTATTAAAAACTCTTTAACTATACTGTACTTCCGACTTAATTTGTTTACATTTGTTTGTGAGCCTGTCCTTCTGTTGTAGTGTAGTGTTAATTTCCTTTTTGTTAATTTTTTTGCCGCAGGCTTTCTCTTTTTTCTCTCTCCTTTTTCTGTTTTCGAGTTTCGCTCTGGGATATCTTATCCATCTTCCTGTCTCTCTAATGTTTATTACCGCCCCTGCCCTTTTTTGTCTCCTTTATCTTTGTCTTTTTTTTTTTACTAGGTGACATGTTTCGCGATTTTTCTTCATTTGATGTGGTTGCGCATGTTCATTTGCTATTTGGTCTACCCAGTACGCCTTCTCACATAGGTAACAAGGTAATGTTACCTTTACCATAGCATGCCCGCGATCTAACTGCTAGTGTAATTATGTTGTTTTGATATCTGAAACATACTTAATATTGTCACGATGTGACGTGACTATAGACGGGGTTTGGATTGGATTTATTGACACCTTATACATTCAACTTGAGACTACAGGAAGTACAGCGTTATCGCTGATATACCAACTTTACAGATCACCGTTACACACGCACTAGGGTTCTCAGTCTTCACTTGTCGTATCCTGGCAACGGATTTGTAAGAGTCTCACTGTAACTTCAATTCACACATGAAGTCTTGTTTTCACGGTCTAGTTCCTTTTTTGCTATTATTCTGTAGGACACAAGCTCAGAGACTTCTTCCGTAATGTTGGCTACTCGAGGTGTGACGTACAAGCAAGGATGTAAAAGTAAAATTGATCATGTACTTTTAATTAAGCGCCACGACATATACTAGACGTATGGAGGAGTGGAGTACAGCGCCACATATTCTTAAGGTCGATACTCAATAGAGGTGGTGAGTTTCACGCCCCGGCTGGTTTATCCTCGGAGGCGGAGCTGGGAACCCAGTGTATGGAAGGGCTAGTGGGCTCCAGTATGAACGTCAATGGTCAGTGTACTAACAGGTAGCTCAGTCAGTGTAGTGACTAGGCTTTGAGCTGCACAGGCGAGGAATCTGAGCTCCATGCCCGGCAGGGGCAGGAGATATTCTCCCTAGAATCCAGATTCGCTCTGGGGCCCACCAAGGACCCTTTTCTGGTGGGTACTGAGGCTCGCAGGGGAGAAACGGCCGGGGCGTGAAGTGATCACTCACGTACAGAGTTTAAGACTGTGGTACAATACCTCCACTCCCGCATCCGTCTTCATGGCGTGATTGATATGTGAGTACAGTGACAACTAGACCTCTTCGTTGTAAAATATTGTCACGTGTATGAGTGACTATAGACGGGGTTTGGATTGGTAATCGGATTTACTGAACACTTACAGAACCTAACTACGACAGTCTCAATGAGTTACACACTCCAAAGTTCATTTAACTACAGCACACATAAAGTATTATAAATTTCACTAGCCGTTGCTTTGTCGCTGCTTCCAACGACGGACTACTTTTCCTTTACTGTGTTCCCGAACTGTCCACGGCCTTAGCTACCAGCTTCTCACGTCTCGCAGCTGTAAGTTTCAACTGGCTCAACAACTCAAGTCAGTCAAATTTGCTTTACGACTGACGGTTTACTGCAAATCAGTTCGTCTTGGTGTCAAGCCCCTTGAGACTCATGACCAGATATTTTTAACTGAACCATTGCGGTCATATTACGTACGTAACATTATATATCCCCGGCACGGACCGCAGAGAAAACACTTTCATTATTGTGTGTTTTCTCATCGCCGGGTGAAGCGTGTCCACAGAGTTGTTCCCTATCAACGGCTGTTGCACTGTCGCCTGTTTACGCAGCTTTTACTTGTCAATGGGTCTGCATGTCCCAGTATTAATAGCATTTACTGCTGTAGGTTGGACATCTACAATGAAAGGCATAAAAGTACTTTTGTTACTGTTCTGGTGTATAAAATTGTCATTTTATCCGAGGAATATGTGTGTGTCCCATAATGGCCATGACTCAAAGACCATTACTGATATAAACATCCATTCGGACATACAAGATCGCTGAGTGAGATAGCAATATATATATTGTCCCGAGTAGGAGCGTGAAGAGAAACGTGTACATGAGTGCGCATGCGTCAGAAGTACAACCCGAAGTGTGTGTTACGAGATAACGCCTATGATAGAGTGCATCGTGGCATGATCGAATTGAAATGTACGGCGGAGGAATCGATTCAGATTGGGATCTCGTGACACAGTATGTTGAGACATATTTTGGTATTATCGGCGTGCTGATAAAAAGTTCTCGCTTGTCAGTCTATTCATAATGACATTCATGCACTTCAGCATGTAACTGGCTGTCAGCCATCTTTCGATTTCCAGACACTATTGGATAGCACAAGGAAACACGAGACAGAAACAAGGGACAGATAAAAAGAGGCTGGGTGGAGGAAACAAAAAATAAAAATGTGTTGGAAATAGAACGTCGGAAGGGGGGGGGGAATGTCAGGCATTCGTTTCCTTTTGGATGAAATGAAAGGCGTGATAATAAAAGAAAGGAAATATGCAAGATATTAATATCAAAAATTAAAATTATTTTTCAAATTGGATTCGAGGTTCTCACAGCGATTTCTATGAAGACCCTACATTGTCTGGGATATAACGCATTGTAGCTGAATACATTTCAACAACGTTTCGAAGGAACATCGCCTCCATCTTCAGGGTAAGCCGAACAAGAAACTAGATCCTACTTGCCGTCCACTTTCTGCATGGCCAAAACTTGTACCCTGAAGTAGGAAGCGATATTTTCCTCTGAAACGCCTTTTGACTTTTATCGGACTGCAAGATGTTTCATCCGAGAAGGTGGATTTCTGATTTTTGTCACGAATGTTGTAGAAAAAACAGTAATAACAGTGTTAGACGTCATAAATGCAAGTTTGAAAGTCAGCAGTGAGAAAACAGAAAGCTGTATTAGTGGCAGGGTAAACCTTAAGTGCGTGTTGTTAAGCCTCTTATTTGCATTATTAATTGTATCAAATTTAGATGAATTTTCTAAGCAACCACAAATTTAGCCGAGTAGCTAGACCTACACTACTGATCTATTTCGAGAGTAGGGTCAAAATTAAAACCTTTAGAAGTTAGTAGTAGTAGTAGTAGTAGTAGTAGTAGTAGTAGTAGTAGTAGTAGTAGTAGTAGTAATCGTGACGTCACCAATTTCGACTACTTTGGAACAGAAAGTCGGACAAGAGCAGAGAACCAACGTAAAAGTTTCTACGTTTACCTGTAAAGTGCGCGTTAGTGTTATAGTAGGCTCTTTTTTGTTTTTATTCGAATATTTTCGTTTTAGTCTATTTTACAAGTTCCGTAGTCTATTATTTTCAATTTGGAAACAACAAAATAAACCTACTGACGAAGTATGTACGTGTAACTCAAAAAGTTTTATTGCATTTAGAATCAATGCTGCAGCGTGCTAAGCAACTTCAATATGCGCGCCCTACACAGCACGTGAGATGTTCAAGTGTTCTTCCGCATTTGAGACAACAAATTGCGTTAACCAACGTCGGATCGCATTATCTGAAGGTGGAGCTTTTCAATATCGAGTTCTGTAACTACGCTGAATTTTGATAACTAAAGTAAGCACATGGCTTTCTCTTGAACAGTCGCCATTTTGATGTGTGGCGTCTTATTTTCTCCCAGACATCAATGCGGCCAATACAGTGTTGATAAATGAAACTTTTTGCGTTACAGTTTCATACCTCATAAGAATTTTTATTTTGTTTTTCCGGTTTGATATTTATAGGCCACGGAAATCCCGACAATAATTTAGAATCATTTTGTATTTTGAGTAACATTTCTATAATTCGGACTTATTTAGACAAGGGTCCGCTCTCAGTGAGTCCGAATTTTGAGGGCTTCCTGCAGTTGGCACCTAAACTGATGAGTTAGCACGAAAAAAATAAGAATTACTACAAATGTAAAATTATCGCTATGATTAATTAGGTATCACAGCATGAAGACGAATGGGGCGTGGAGATACAGTTCCTCGAATTTTTAACCTCGACATCTTATGAAAGTTAGTGGTTAGATTCACCCGCCGGCCTCCTTCTCCCCGCATTACCCCCCAATGCTTACTTTATAAGGGGGTCGGGTGGGCTTCACTGTCAGTCTCTTACGCCAGCTTCGAATCAAACCGCAGTTCCTCTGTTGTCCAGCTCGTGGTCTAGTCATTGTACTCCCTGAACTCTATAGTTACGTTTAGGAAGAAGAAAATACCAAAAATATGTTTGAAAATAAATCACTGTAAAAGTCAGGAGATACAGAAAACCTGAACTACACGTGTACCAGGTTGCATAACTGCAGAGCTTGTAGTTGGGCATCTCGACCACGGGAACTGCAGCATTACCGGAAGTGCCTGGGGCTGATGAGACGGAAAATATGTGGGAGGAAGAGAGAGAGAAATGGACACGCAGAAAATAGGTGACATGAAGGGAACCGGGGCGGAGTCACGTGTACGGGGAGTCCCTGACAGACTAGCAGGAATGAGAATAAATTTCCTGAAAAATAGGCAGGCAGTCGCGAACAGGCGAACCATCAGACGGGAAGCCGAATCTATCTCTATCTGTCTTTCTATCTATCTATCTGTATCTATGGCTCTGTAGTCATTTGTTGGACCTTGGCCTTAAGGGGGCCCATACACGTACGAGTCTGGCTCACGATTCCGACTCGGCTCGGGTTTCAATGAGCCAAACTCGTCCGTGTGTGGTGAAATTAATCCTAGCCGGACTCGCGAGCCAGACTCGTACGTGTATGGGCTGCGTAATCCTCTCTTAATCCTATACACAGTCGGTAGGACTCCTTGGACGGGGGATCAGCCCGAAGCAAGGCCGCTACCTACACAGGACAACACAAACACAGAATAAAGGCACACAGACATCCATGCCTTGAGTGGGATTCAAACCTACGATTCCAGCGGGCGAAGACAGTTCATGCCTTAGACCGCGCGGCCGGCCACTGCGATTGGCCATGGGAAGGGGAGTGACACAAAGGAAATACGTCTTTATAAATTGGAAGCGAAAGAAATTAAAGTGCATAAATGAACAAACGATTCGAAATAATAGACGAGAAGGGTTTTGGAGGGTTGGGTAGGGAGAACATATGAGTACGAATTCTTCTGTACTGGACCAATTCGGCATTTGCTTGAAGAAAAAAACGCTTAAAACGTTAGTCCGAACAGTCGGTGTGCACATACGTGTATTTGTGAATTGTTTTCGGAATGTGTACGAATATTTATCTCCGAATGTTAACATAATCAATTAATGATGATTTAGAAGGAAGTCATCGTGGCCGAATGGAAATACGATCCTGGCAGATACGTGGAGGGACTGAGGGAAGCTAAGATAATCCCAGTGAGGAAATTCGGTGTCCCAACCGAGGTTCGAACAGAGGACATAAAATAATACTGATCTCGAGCATTACCGCTTCGCGAACCTGCTCATTGAGGTCGTCGCGCTTTCGTTATTTGATTTATTGATTTTGTTTTCTACAGACAGTGGCGCTGTACAATGATATGCTAAGAGCATTGTGGTAGCTGTTTAAAACTTGTAATCTCTCCCTTAATGTAAATATTGATTGGTGTTATTTTCCGTATTGCGAGAGACAATTTATCATTACTAAGAAAATTGCCTATAGGAAATTATATGTTTCTCGACGTCAGGGCTGAAGAGCGATTCATAATGCCTACAAAAGAGCCACTCATCATTATACCCTCCGGCCTGCACGCCCTCTGCCCTGGAAAGTGTCTTCTACTGCGTCCATAAACTCGTGAATGAATCAGGTTCGTATCCTTGCAGCAAGTCACTAACTAAACTAACTCCATGGAGCTGAGCCCTTCTTGAGAAACATACATTTGCGCAACTACTCAAAAATTCCCCCAAATTTTATTGAACCCGAAAGTTCCTTGCCGATCACGGAGGCCGCGCAGTCTAAGACACGAAATGTCTTCGCCCGCTGGAATCGTAGGTTTGAATCCCACTCAAGGCGTGGATGTCTGTGTGCCTTTATTCTGTGTCTGTGTTGTCTTGTGTAGGTAGCCACCTTGCTTCGGGCTGATCCCCCTCTAAGGAGTCCTGCCGACTGTCTAAGATTAAGAAACTGAAGTGAAACGGAGAGTTTCATGGATATCTTATGTTCCAAGTGTCAGCAACAAGAATAGATAGATAGATTCATTACCGTGTTCACCAAAGACTTCCACTGGTCCCTATCATGAGTCAGATCAATCCAGTCCATACCAACCCATCCAGTGTCTCTTAGACCCATTTTAATATTATCCACATACCTGCGTCATAGTCTTCCTAGTGGTCTCCTTCCTTCTGGCTTTCCCATCAATATCATATATGCATTCCTCTTCGCTCCCATTCTTGCTACTTACCCTGTCCATCTCATCCTCCTTGGCTTCATCGTTCTAATTGTACTTGGCGAAGAGTACAAGTGCAATGATTACTATAAATACCACCTGCTTTAACATTTTAAGAAGTCTGCAATTTACCCACACAGTGCATATACAGGATGCCCACACGAGAGGTATCCAAAATAAAATCATTATATCTCAGAAAGATTTCATTATACACATTACTGGGTTACACCATTACAAAGTGGTGACTGTCAAAGTTTTTTCTGCGTATATAACTTTCCCGATAAATTTAATGTGGCACGACAAATATCCAGATGATCCAGCATGTTTGGTGTTACCGTAGCCACAGCGTCCCTTATGCGGGCTTTCAGGTGTTGCAGGTCGTTGATATTAACCTGGTAGACAATGTTCTTCACATAACCCCACAAGATAATATCCACTGGGGCTAAATCTGGCGACCTAGGAGGCCAAGCGATTGGTCCACCTCTGCCAATTCATATCCCAGCCATCTCTCTGTCCATGTGATTCCTAACATGGTGGTAGAAATGTGGCGGCGCATGCGCGTAAGTTGCGTGTGACAAAGAAAAACTCTCAGAGTTTTCCTTTCCGATGACATAAACCGGATACGTGTATGACAATTTTTTTTGTACTTTTCAGCCGGACACCCTGTATTTGTTCGATATTGTGCTATAATTTTATTCGGTTCATACAAGGGCGAAAAAAATCCGCAGTGAAACGTTTCTGAGACCGGTATCCCTGCCAACAGATTTGTACCAAGCTGCCTTTGCCGGCTCTGCATCCTCTGATCGCCAGGTTCAGTTGCCTAAAGTAACTTCAGGATCCTTCCCCCCTCTCTACAGAACTGCAGGAAGACGGGTACGCAGCACACCGGAAATGGTTTGTCTGTACCCTGAAACTGAATACATTTGCATGTAGACATGTAAGTACGTTTGAGATCTTTTTATTGATAGTGGGGTGGGACTAAGTCCCTTGTACTGCGGCCTCTTCTGGCCTATTGTACCAGCTCCAGATGATAGGTGATGGTGATCGTGGAACAGTTGGTGGAATGAAGATTGGCAGGGGAAACCGAAGTACTCGGAGAAAACCTGCCCCAGCGGCACTTTGTCCACCACAAATCCCACTTGACCAGACCCGGGATTGGGAAGTCAGCGACTAACCGCTTGAGCTATGGCGCGGCCCTAACGTTTGAGATTAAACTTGAAATGTCATGTATTTTTTATATACTCCATTCACTGTGGGAATGAAGTCGCGTCATTTTCGGTTAATGACGTAACACATTACGTCATTATTAGACTGTTACTTCATTCATTCATTCACCAATAGCGCTGTTGTTACGTGTAGTTACTATCTGTAAGGTAGGCCGCACACCAGCGTCAAGACACGATGTCTGCGACATGACGCAAACAAAGGATCACAGTTGAAACGAATGAGATTATGAAAACCGCCGCACACCGGTCTGAGTCATGATGCTGACATCAGCTTCATGCTGACGAATTACGAATGAAGCAAGACTGGCTTTTTTGTCTCGTGTCTTGATGCTTGTGTTGACGCAGTTGGTGTGCGGCCGCCCTTTAAGTGTTGAAAAAATCCAATTACCAATCCAGACCCCGTCTATGGTCACTCATACACGTGACAATGTATATATCGTAAAGAAAACCACAGAAGCCCTATTGGATATGAATGAGAAGCTTATGTTTACTAGAATGCAGGATGCAGCGGTTGCGGTTACAGCCATTGAACACTCGACAGAGTTCAGATGTTTGCGAATTACCGAGACAGATCAAAATTGAGTTCGTGAAGGAATTAACTGCGGATAAAATTTGCGTAATGCTTACTTTCTTTAAGTTCAGAACCTTTTATCTTCTGACCTGCGGCCTAACCACGCAAATATTGTGTCCTTGGTTTTGTATGTGCAGAGATTGTTCTCTGACATTAAGGCTGATGGTGTTTGAGAACAAAGTGTTGATGGCAGATTTAGACCAGAATGCCTTAACAGGAGGCTGAAGAAAATAGTGAGGAATTCCATGGCTTGTACTCCTCGCCAAATGTGATCACAGTGATGAAATCAATGAGGATGAGATGGGCAGGAGGTGTAGCACGCACGGAAACTCCATTGAATTAGTACAGATTGTTTGAATGACCTAAAGTAAAAAGATCACTATGAAGATCTGGTCGTAGATAGGATAATATTAAAATTTATATGAAAGAATTAAGATGGGAGCGTGTGGAGTGGATTTGTGTCAGTGTGGAACAGTCGCATGTTTTGTGTACATGATAATGAACGTTAGGGTTCCATAAAACATTCGGCATTTTTTTACTGGTTGGCTGAGCAACCACTAGCTTCTAGAGAAGAGTCTGCCTTCTGGGAGTAGGTACTAATTGCTCGTACTGTTTCCTAATAAACGGAAATGCTGTCACTTAACATTTATCACAAAGTGAAGCCCACTTCAGAAGCCTACGTATTGGTCTCCGATTGGTTGAGACAATTTAAGACCTGAAAAGGCCGCGCCCTAGCTCAAGCGGTTAGTCGCTGGCTTCCCATCGCGACGGCCCGGGTTCGATCCCGGGTCTGGTCAAGTGGGATCTGTGGTGGACAAAGTAGCGCTGGGGCAGGTTTTCTCCGAGTACTTCGGTTTCCCCTGCCAATCTTCATTCCACCAGTTGCTCCACAGTCACCCTCACCTATCATCTGGGGCTGGTACAATAGGCTAGAAGTGGGCGCAGTAGAAGGGACTTAGTCCCACCCCACTAGCAATAAAAAAAAAAGACCCGAAAAGAGATAAAATGACGGATTTTAATTGGCTCCTAAGTCCACCGGACTTCAAGGAAGTTAGGCACTGACTTTGCTGTATCAGATGTCGTAGTGTGTTCCGTGGAATAAGTCTCTTAACGGCGTACCATATGGCTTGGACACGTGGAGTTATTGATGAAGTCTGTATTCCTCAGAAACGAATGAACTCTAGGGATTTACGTCATTATAGCATGAAAATGTTGAAAATGTTCATTTCCACGTGGCCTCATTATTTACTGCTGATTGGCTTTATGACATGACTCTTTGGACACGTGGCGCAGAAATATTGATGCAAAAGGGGAGATATTGAAAGGTGTTATCTGTTTTCTATAGACATCACATCCCTCTGTTGGTTAGCTATGTAAAAAATGCAATTAATTTTAGTAGATGTGGATTATACAGAGTAGCCCCTCTGTGGTCTAGTGATCAGAGTTCCTGGCTACAGATCCAGAGGTTCTGGTTCGATTCCTGGCGCTACCTCGTTTTCTGAGAAGTAGTGGGCCTGGAACGGGGCCCATTCAGCCTCGTGAGCATAATTGAGGAGCTACTTTAATGGAAAAGTAGCGGCTCCGGTCTAGAAAACCGAGATTAACGGCCGTGGGAATCCGTTGCGCTGACCACGTGACATCCTCTATCCACTAAAGCTGACACTAACTTCGCCGACAATCGGCGGTCGCTCGGTCGGTTTAGTTCGCTTGCGGACTAAAGACACGGATTTTTCTGGAGATTATATAGAGAATAATATAGTTATAAAAATATGGGATCTGAAGTTTATCACGGTGATGGCTATGAAGATGGAAACAGTACATTTATCCGAAACATATGTTACATTCTACTAGACTACACGATGTCACATCCCAGAAGACAGTTTTTATCAAGGCATGCGATGTGCTCATAGTGAGTACAGTCTGTCCTCCTGTCTAGATTTTTAAAATCCGCTTCATTTAATTAATTCGGTACCCATGGGACTTAGGGCAAGTCATTTTGGCCATAAATCCTGTTTCACTCTTCCCTACAGAGTTTCTACGAAACATCCCCCCCCCCATGAATACTTAGGGACATAGCTTGGGGTACTCGGAGCTTAGCAAACATTCGTAACAGGTACACACGACGTAGTTACAACTATCCATCACCATACTGCGCATGGTCATACAGACGAGGGCAAAAGAAACTCCGTGGCCTGTAGTCCGCAACCGAAGTATACCGACCGAGCGACCGCCGCTTGTCAGCGATGTTAGTGCCAACTTTTGCGGATAGAGGATGTCGCGTGGTCAGCGCAACGGATCCCCACGGCCGTTAATCTCGGGGTTTCTAGACTGGAACAGACAAGGGCATACCCTCCAAGAATTTGACGTACGATCGGTAACACAGCAGTTTCACGAGGAATTTTACAGACACCTGAAGCTGATCAGTGTTGTTCGAAACATGTAGAGTGCTTACACCAGTGATGTAGTAGGGATTTTAAAGTTTAAAACTCTTAAAAGGTTTTGAAAAGCAAGTTCCACGTAAGACGTCTGATAACTGGCAGAGAATGAATAAGTGACATGAAACAGGATGCTAACTAACTAACTTCACGGAGCTGAGCCCTTCTTGAGGAGCCGCCAGTTGTGCAGCTACTCAAGAACTTCCCAGCATTTTCTGCAACCCGAAGGTTCATTACCGTGTTCACAAGAGCCCTCCACTGGTCCCTATCCTGAGCCAGATTGATCCAGTCCGTACCACTTCGTCCTATCTCTCTAAGATTCATTTTAATATTATCAACTCACCTACGTCTTGGTCTTCCCAGTGGTCTCTTACGTTCTGACTTTTCCACCAATATCCCATATGCATTCCTCTCTTCCCCCACTTTGTATTACATGCCCTGCCCACCTCATCCTCCTTGACTTGATAATTGTAATTATACGTGGCGACGAGTACAAGTTATGAAGCTCCTCATTACGCAGTTTTCTCCAACCTCACGTCACTTCATCTCTCTTCGGTCCAAATATTCTCAACACCCTGTTCTCAAACACCCTCAGTCTATGTTCCTCCCTTAATTCGCTTAGTGGGGGGTGGAGTCCAAGTGGGTCCACTCGGCACGGCGGCCAGTGATTGGCCTATTGTACCTGCCCCCGGATGATTATGATGATGGACAATTTAGTGGAATGAAGATTGGGAGGGGAAATCGAAGTACTCTAAGAAAACCCACCCCAGCTCCACTTTGTCCACCACAGATCCCACTTGACAAGACCTGGAATCGAACCCGGGCCGTCGCGGTGGGATGCCAGCGACTTACTGCTTGAGCTATGGCGCGGCCCCGTTCCTCCCTTAATGTCAGAGACCAAGTTTGTCACCCAGACAGAACCACAGGCAAAATTATGGTTTTCTATATTCTAATTTTTATGTTTTTAGACAACAGGCGAGAAGACAAAAGATTCTGGACTGAATGGTAGCAAGCATTACCCGAGTTCAATCTCCTCTTAATTTCCTCCTGAATCAGGTTTTTGTTTGTTGTATTCGTTCCCAAATATCTGAATTGTGCCACATTTTCGAAGGATCTATCATGAGTCTGGTGACCAGACAGCAACACTTGCGCAACAGGATGCTACGATACGACATTACTCGCAAAACGGAACCTCCGTCGTGACGTCAGGCGTCCGCTGTCCCTGTCTGACCTTACCCAGAAGTTTCGTTTGTCGGCTTTTGGCCATCGGGTTTGACTGAAATCCTCGGGACAGACTCGAGTTGTTGCGTTCGGATGGACTGACATGGGCTCGTGAAACACAGAAAACACAGCTCTTCTGTTGTTACTTTCGTGTCTGTTGCTGCGGGAACATTTTTACTCAGCCGTTGCCCAGAAATTGTCCTGTTATGTCCGGCTATCTCGCGATCGTTGAATAGCAACGGCTCGACATCTCGTAGAAACAAGTTGTCCCTGTGCTTAATTAAGGAATAATTAACAAGCTGTGAAGACGTATGTGGGAGGGGAGTTATAACTCCATACATACATACATAACCTTGCCACTACGTCGAAGTAGGTGGTGAGCTTTACTCCTTGGTCGCTTTGTCCCCGGGAAAATAGACCCTGGTACTATTCGATGGGAAGGGAACCCCTGTGGGCCCCAAAGCCCATCTAGCTGCAATAAAGAGACGAGAATCTGTGATCCTGCTGGAAGTGGAATCACTATACTGACTGAGCTATCCCAGTTCGTACAGTCAGGAGTTGTATCTACATCAGAGCCACATTCTGACGACGTGGGAAATATTTACATTTTATGTGGTCATTGACTGTACCTGAACCCCCGTGGTGTTGTTTGTTATGGAGTTTCAGTGAGCTGCAATTGATATGGATGTCTCTCTTCGATACTGTACACTCACAGTCAGAAGCTTAGTAGACCTGTACAGTCATTTATACTAAAATTCCTCGTACTAAAGCGCCAATTTATGAAAACGTATTGGGATGTGGAGGTATAGCTAGCTGAATCACTTCATAACCTCTGCAGTATATGGATGTGACTAGTCAGCTTCATGCTCCAACCGCTTTAATCCCGACGGAGTGCTCTGTACCCTCTAGATAACACCGTGGATAAGAGAAAAGTTCTCTCTTGCCCTTGCAAGGAATCGAATTCAGTTTTCACTGTCGTCGGGCCTGTAGCCTAGTCACTGTACTGACTGAGCTATCCCTGCCCCTACCCTAAGTAGCAGCAGGTCAAGTTATTCATACTATTACCTGTGAACATTGTATGGACCATTAGAGTCACATGTATGCGTCTATTTCTGCCTCCACCACTTAAATATCAACCTTACGTACAAGTGGTGTGCAGTACAGGCTGTGTTTTTAACCTGACTTCTGATATGCGCATGTGGAGAAGAATAGCATGGAGTAGCGACGCGGTGGTTGCAGCTGCATTGTGGGAGGGGGGGAGGGATGGGGAGTGACGCAGTGTAACTGAGGCCCTGCTATAATCCATACACACACTCAAGTCCTTTTCTCGGGTAGTTGACTCGACCAAATCCACTGCGCATTCTGTTGAGAGTGGCCAGGTATGGAAACCCCGACTGTATCTAGTGTCTGTGGAGTGACGTAGTAATCATTATGCTTGGAATGAAGGGAGTTGTACTGGGTGATTTCAGGATGGCGCTTATAGTGGTGTAACCGTTACTCCTGGTATGAAGAGATGTCACTAGCTTAAGTCTCCATTTTTCTGGTTTGCATTGGATGGCACCTTGTAATTTAGTGTAACGTGTTACTGGTGTTGAAATACTGATGTCACAGACTGTACTTGGAGCATGATGGCTGCAGTGTATGGGAGGGGAAGTAGTGAATGATGGTGTGAGATAGGTAGGAGGCCGGGGGGAGGGAGGATTTTCACTAAAGCTGCTCCAAAGCGTCCCGAAGGTCCGATATATCAATTACCCTTCTGGAACAGACCGGACCGACTCCGGTGTCGCGAATAGCATCTGCTGCAGTGTCCTCTGTGTGGAGCCGTGCTAACATCTGCTGTAAGCTTGTTTAAAGGCGTGTCTATCACGTGACTGTCGAGTTGTGACGTCATTAGTGCGACTCTTGCGCTGCTCTAAAGGTATATGATGGACTGATTCTTCATAGGCGCTGAATGACTAACCCCTTTCATGTTACGAACGAGATATCTCGGTCAGCTCCGTTCTTAACAAGATCTGGGTCTCAGTTTGCAGTTTGGGCCGCGTTATAGCTTAAGCGGTAAGTCGCTGGCTTCCCACTGCGGCGGTCCGGGTTCGATCCCGGGCCTGGTCAAGTGGGAATTGTGGTGGACAAAGTGGCGCTGGGGCAGGTTTTCTCCGAGTACTTCGGTTTCCCCTGCCAATCTTCATTTCACCAATTGCTCCACAAACACCCTCACCTATCATCTGGGGCTGGTACAATAGGCCAGAAGTGGCCGCAGGGACTTAGGGACTTAGACCCACCCCACTAACAATAAAAAATAGTTTAGAGTTTACTGTAGGTGTAGAGAGGTTAGTGTTTATGTTCCTGCTGTCCCCGTACAGTCTGATAAGGTTCCATCTTCGATGGGAGCTGGAAACCCGTTATATTTCCCTCGGAATGGGCGGTGAGTCGGAGGTGAGACCTTGACGGGGCGATAAAGATGAGCGGAATGATCGACCACTTTTTAACAATTTATCCCCCTTCCTCGCACATAATTTAATTTTCTGATTATAGCGACAGCCATGTTTGCCGAAACGGCGGAAATTATACTTGCCTCGTTCTTTGATTTATTGACGTTTTCGTTTTTTGTAGGATATTCGACTTAAATTCCTAAGACTTTCGTTTCTTTTCATACGAGGCTCATATCGGGTCAGCTTTTCGATTGACGAGTTTCTTGATAGTGACTTCAGAGGTCCTGTAAGGTCAGATTTCAGATTTCTTTCATCCCGGGCAGGAGCCCCCGTAGAGGAGGAACAGTCATGGTGTGCAATTTCTGTAAACAGAGGTGTACGTCCTACCCCCACGCACACATGGGCGTGTGCTGCCACGGTCTTGACAAATTCCACAAGCACGGCCTAACACCCACCCTTCCTCACACCCACACACCTTGCTGTAACTCCATACCAAACGCCGCTTCTCCTGTCTTAGGGAAAGACTGATTCAAGTGACAGTTATGTATCAGAAATGCAAAGGAATTGGATCCTTATTACAACTTAATAGTTGCTCAGCTACTCAATAAATTCTTATCATTTTATATAACACGAAATTCATGACTGTGTCCAAAAGAATTCGTCACTGGTTCCTATCCTGAGCCAGATGATTCCAGTCCAAACCTTTCCACTGTTTAAGATCCTGTTTAATATCCTTCCATCGACATCTTGGTCTTCCAAGTGTTCTTCTATCTTCAGATTATGATACCAAAGTTTCCTATTCATTTAAGTCACTTGCGTGATAAATTCCCAGCCCAGTTTACCTGCGAGGAGTACAGTTATGAAACGTCTAATTTTCTCCACCCTCCTGCCGCTTCGTCCATCTTTATTCATTCATTCATCAATGGCTTTACAGCCCTTTGTTGGACCCTGGCCTCTTCTTGAGTTTCGTAATCTATTTTACACAGTCGGTAGGACTTCTTATAACGGGATTAGCCCTGACAAGGCCGCTACCTACACACAGGACTGCACAAACAGAATAAACGCACACAGACATCCATGCCTTTGAATGGGATTCGAACCCACGATCCCAGCGTTCGAGTGAGCGAAGACCGAGCGGCCACAGTGATCACCTTCGTCCCACTTTGGTCCAAATATTTTCCTCAGCAGCCTGTTCTCCCTCGAGGATTTTGCCTGAAAATTTTGTGTGGTTTCCAACTCTTTGGTAGAAGATGCTGCCTCAGTCTTCAGAGTACTCTGAAGATGGAGGGGCAATGGGTACCTCCAAAAACGTTGATAGCTCTCTGTACAAGTCCCCGTGACGTTTCGTCCCACAAGACCGTTCTCGTCTGTTCTATTCATATTTTAAATAATACTTATATTACAAACTCCGTGGCTTTAGTCCGCAAGAGAACTGTACGTACCGAGCGACTGCCGCTTATCGACGAAGTTAGTGCCAACATTAGCGGATAGAGGATGTCACGTGGTCAGCGCAACGAATCCCCGCGGCCCTTAATCTCGGTTTTCTAGACCGGTGCCGCTATTTCCTTGAAATAGCTCCTCAATTATCCTCACGAGGCTGAGTGGACCCCGTTCTAGACCCAATCTGGTAGCGCCTGAACCCAGGACCTCTAAATCTGTAGGCAGGAACCCTGAGCACTAGACCACAGGATGTTTGAACAAACCTCCGGCAGGGGCTACGTCATATGGGCTGCCTTCTGGGCGAGGACCATGAAAGTGGCTTGGCACACTGTTCACACCACCATAAATATTACACGGAATCGAATTTGACGTATAATTTAAGCTGTGTAAGCCGTCGTTTGATGGTGAACTGCGAGTCATTTGCCCTTGTTCCCGGTCTGTTTACGTCCGCTCCGTACACATCCTAAATAGACTACATGCAGTTTATTCGGGATTCTCTCTGAGACATAAAATGATGAGCGTATGCCGGTGTTGCATACACATTAGGGGTCATTACGAACGTGTCACTGACCTCGAGATAAGCGAGGACTCCTGCATTATCGGCATTGCATTTGTGTTTACTTCACGTGCAATGTCGCACGCTCACTCGTGACGCTGTTTAACATGCACTGTAGGATTCTTTTCAAATCGCTCCCAGTATAGCTCCAGGTAATTACCATGCCCCCCAGGGGGTCCTCCCCACACCCTTCTCCCAATATTTCTCCCCCCGAAAGATGTATAATTGATCACTCACAGTGCCGGAATTTTCCAATCAAAATTCTCCTTCTGAATTCCGCAAAAAAAGAATAGAACAATGTTTTTTTATATGTCGGTCGTAGGCGGGTTACTTCAGCCGGTACAGTGACGAGGCCATGGGCAGGACGAGCGAAGAATTGTGGTTCGATTTCAGGCAGCAGCCACAAATTTGTCTCATCACAACGTCCAGACAGACTCTGGTTCGGCGGATACCGTGGCGCCATTTATTTTGGATTAAAGTGGCCGGACCGTGAGGCTCAGCCAGTATATGGACCAGACTGCCGTTGTAATGTGGTTCTGTTCCTACCAGAGTAAAGACATTTTTATCTTCTCCACAAGCTTCAAGCCGGCTCTGAAGTTGACAAACCCTTCTGTCCAGTAGGTACTGGGGAGGCTGTCTCCGTGGGGTAAAGCAGCCGGAGAGTGAAGCTAATGAGCGACAAGGGTAAAGGCTGTGGGGCATTTCTGCCTCAGCGAGGGCCACACAATTTTCCCCACAGCCTCTAGTCCTACAGTGGAGATCACCTAAACTTCCGCCCAGTCGGTACCGTGGGCGCTCTTTTCACGGGCGTGTAGCTGGCCACTCACTTTCACCTAATATTGAGGATAAGAATAGAGGGAGTTACACCTCCACCAATATCTGTTCATGACTTGATGCTTACGTAAGTAGAGGAATAACTTTAACATCATTCAACGTAGCTGTGATTTTAAGTGCTCAGATAAGTCCCTCAGAGCATGGATAGCTCATCCTGCATAATGACGAGGCTACGGGCTGGACGACCAGTGAACCGGGGTTCGTTTTGCACGAAGGTTACGATTTTCTCATATTCGCAGCGTCGAGACCAGTTCTGCTTCTGACGAAGGCTTGTGTGCGGTGTACAGGGTAATACTTTTCCTGGGAAAAGCGGCTGGGGCTTGAAGCTAGCTCCCAATGCCGAATGCATGGACGTATACCTCCACTGCGCTATATGTTTTCATAGCGTGGTGCTTAATTAAGCACACGGGCATCACGACATGTGTTCGGAGTAGCTGTGTCTTTAGACGCGAGGACTTCACCGCCAGACGTGTCACAATAGAACTGTATCCTTCCGGTAAGCAGACATTACGTCACTTCCTCTCATCTTCGTTTGCAAATTGAAAGCTCTGCTTTGCCTTTATCGTGCCTGTGTTTATGCCCGAGTTGTTCCTTAATTTGGGGTCCGTTTCTGCGTTTAGAGAGGTACGGAGACAGTGGTGGCTGAAATAACTGGAGAAGATAATTGGTGTGTGGGTGTAATTGAGCGTGCATGAGAAAGGGGCACAGAATGCCTTTTGCGGCTAAAGCAAGGTAAAGGGGGGTTCCTTGTCATTTTGGAACTTAACTGGCTGTTGAATGAAAAGCCGCTTACACACAACAGACACTGAATGTAGTGTTAAGCATATGACATGAATCTCAGAGGAGTTCTGTCTAGTATTGTGCAACTTAACAGTAAGCACGACACTGTTCCTGCTAATCAGGCAGCCAATCGACAAATTAGATAACCGATCACACAAGCAGAGGACTATTATGACCCACAGACTGGCCTATAAGTAGCGAAAACCAGAAAAATAAGGCTTAGCCAAAGCTCGAACAAATAACATGTACATATAGAAGGTACAGTTGTCCCACAACATGAGTGGGTCAAGATACGGGCTCATGTGTTCTTAACATCGGCACGAGATGGAAGTGAGTCGTCAGTTTCATGCCCCAGCCGGCTTAACTCCGCGGCAAGAACCACAGGTACCCGTTTAATGGGATGTTTGGTGCACCCCAGAGCCGGTCTGGACGCTGTGGAGAACAGGAAAATGCCTTGCCCCTGCCGGGAATCGAACAACACCACGAAGACATATTAGTTAGTGGTAGTATAGCTCCACGAATTCTTAACCTGGCTAATAGATGGAGGTAAGCTCTCAGCTTCACGCTACACCCGCTTTATCCAACCCCTGTACCCATGATGTCAGAGGCTGGTGAGCTCCGGAACCGGTTTGGATGCTGTGGAGAAGACCTCCATGCTGCAAATGTTACAATTTTCCCCCATTGTCGCATTACGTAAAATATTGTGACATGACGCCTGAAAGCCAGAGTAGACGTTCACTGCTAGGCAAAGACTTGGTAAACAGGTTCCTGCGGCAGTAAATAAGCAAGCAACAGTAGAGGTATTATTGGGCTATAACGATGGAAATTGTGTTTTCTGTTGGGCCCACCCCGAATCTGTATAACGAGGATCCCAGGCCGGCTGAGATAGAATTGAGGAAGTCTCTTGAGACGACAGACGGAAATGATTTGGAAGAGGTGGCAGCGAGTTCAGTTGAGACTTGAAAGTCAGCCTGAGAAGAGAAGACTTAACGTGTGAAAATTACTGTGTTTAAATCCGTTGCCAGGATACGACTAGTGAAGTCTGAGAACCGAAGCGTGTGTGTGACAGTGAATTGTAAAGTGTGTAGGTCAGCGATGACGCTGTAATTGCTTACAGTTCCGAGTCTTGTGTATAAGTGGTCAGTAATCCCAATTCACCAACTCATACCCCGTCTATGGGCACTAATACAAATGACTATATGTTTCAACATGAATTCTTTATGTCAGTATCCCTATGTCTGTAGACGGTTAGACGTGGGCCTCTCACCACGAAATCCTGGTTTCCATCCCTGTGAGATTCCTGATTGTATTGTATGAAGTTTACCTTCGGTTTTCCCCTCCAGTCATCGTTCTACCATAGCTCTGACCAGGCAGCACATTATCACATCCCGGATCTTTAAGTTGAGGGCTTCATGTCTGACACTGCTTAGGCTGGTTTGCTGAATGAGGTAATTAAGTATTTTTATAGTAAACGTAAAGTACATCAACGATGGCCCCTTGCTGTATTCTTAATTTTGATGTAGGTACAGTAAAACCCTATTCTAGCAGTGTTCATTCATAGGAATACGTTTGCCTCTGAGTTAGTTGATTTAAATATGGCGAGGGGCGAGTGTATTAAGAGAGAACTTGCAGAATTAATTGAATTTAAAGTTATAATAGACCGCTTAATTCAAAAGGGAGTGGTAAGCGTATTAATAGCAGGCTAATTAGTTTTTGTAAAATCAAAACTGGTTTGCAGATTCTACGAAGTGGGTTTCGTGCGCGTGCGTAGAGAGTCTCGCTTGTTCTGTAAATGCGCTTTGGTGATTCAATTGTGCAAAATGAAATCAAAGGCACTGAGTCCATCTTTCATTGATAGTTAATTGTAACGTTTCAGCGGCAAAATGTAAATGCGAAAATCTTACATTTTCCTTTTAAATTCAAGATGAAAGTTTCTGGAAGTAAGGATGTTTCGGGGCTGTATGCGATGTGCAGGTAACATTTTCCACCTGATTTCTCGGTTCGGTGTTCAGCACCTTACTCTGTGCTTCAGGAGCGTTGGAGCTAATCATTTCCTCAGCTACTCAACAAGACAACGCATTCATAAAAAGCAGTAGTGGAACCCCCGGGCATGGTGACTTCTATTCGAGCCCCCCAGCAGTCGTAAAACGGAGTTGATTCATGAATTCAAATAAGAAACCGTGTGGAGGCGAGGTCGAATACCTCCACCGTAGCCCTGCGAGTCGTAGGAGGCAGTAAGAACGGAAGTCTCATATCTGAGACAGTCCCACAGGACCCGGACCCGAGAATGACTGTGCTGCCATGAGCCAGCAGCAATTATAAACGACAGACCCGTCCTCTCGTCAGAGAGAACTAAGACTCAGACTCAATTCAAATCAAAGATTTCATTCGTAAGCGAATTCAGAAGCCATTTCAATGGTGAAGTGTTAACCAAGCAACGGATAGTAAGCAGACGTTGAAGTCTTCATTTTGTATGTTATAGTTACAGTAATCTTTAGAGTGTTATAATTATTTGTAGTTACGACTTGTGAGTGTTCAGTAAATCTATTCATCTAATCCAGAACCCTCTGTTATTAGTCACGCTAAACAGGAACACGTGACATTACATTTCATTCCAGAATTCTAACTCTGCGTTATCTACAGATGCCAGTAACCGCGCAAAGTCTATCAGACAGTTTGGTCTAGCGGTAATGCTGTGTACTTGCATTCGGGAGTTGCCCTGTTGGAATCTCAACGGGCAACGCACGTGACCAACATGTGACTGTCGGCCAGTACTGTTTCGAGGCAAAAATTGTCTGAAATCTCTGTTAACCAATGTTAATTCTACCCTGACAGAGCATAGTGTTTGATACAGGGGATCATTCGGACGCAGCTGAACGGTAATAAATATGCTTTAGAAGGCCCATTAAAGGGTCCATTCATGCGGTGGATCCATTAAAGGTATTAACAGTCGGTGTTCTGACGGGCAGTATGATTTGCGTCTTAAAGTGAACACCCTGTATAATAAAACTTTTAACCAGCCGTGTTGTGACATAATGATCCATAAACGTTTGAAGGGGATAGAATTTTGTATTCCTAGACAGTCCTTCCTAACTCTTCAGTGCATAAGCTGGGTAAATACAGCACTGTGTGAATATTTGCATTATTTGATGAAATTGAATGCTAATCTGTGATCTTTCTACTTAAGGTTTCTGTGGTAAGAATCTGTGGATTGATTCTGTTAAAATTGCTCGCGCCGTTAAATCTCATGCTCGTCTGTTCTCTTCTTCCTGCTCGCGGTTGAATTGTCGAAGGAATATCAGCGCTTTGCCTCTTCCTCGTATCGCCCTGGTGTCTCGTCTGCATGCGTGGCAGATCCTCCTCCTTGCATTCCACTGCAGAATACTGAACTGCGGAAATATCTTCTCCTGCAAGTATACTAAATTTAATGAACGAAGAACTAATGAATGAACTAATCTTCTGAGGTATGACTCCCTGTAGTCTGGTATATAAGTACTAGCTTTCAAATAAATCTGCTGCTTCCATCTTCAGGATATTTTTTCACTTCTACGTGCTGGACGACCTAGGAGTCGGAGTTCGAGTCCCGATAGGGTCAAGAATTTTCTCTTCTCTATCTCGTCGCCCAGACCGGCTCTGAGGGGGTCCACCCAACCTCCTATTCAGTGGGTACCGGGGTTAAAGCGGCTGAGTCGTGAAGCTGAGCACTCACCTCCAGCTATTGTCGAGGTCAAGATGATGTGGAGCTATACATGCACTCCCCCATACGCCTTCATGCCATAGTGCTTAATTAGCTAAACACGGAGAATTTTACCTTTTACTTATGTTGAAGATGAGACCAGTATGTTTCTCCGAAACGCTCTTACTCACCTACAAGACTGCACGGTTTCATAACCCACTGTGAAACAGTATGAATTTTCTGTTCTGTGTAAACTAAAATGTTATATTGCTTGAAGTTAGTAGGTACATACGTGTAGTGAGAGAGACTAGAAATGAACGCTGGACTTCGGTAAGAAAACCCTAGGAAGACCAAGATGTAGATGGGAGGATAATATTAAGATGGATCTCAGATGGGATGGAGTGGTAAGGACTTGATTCGTCTGGCTCAGGGTAGGGACCTCACACGATAATGAACCTTCAGGTTCCATGAAGTACTGAGCATTTCTTGAGTGGCTCACCGACTGGTAGCTTCTTAAGGAGGACTCAGCTCCATGGAGTCAGGTATATACAGGAAGTGTAATACGCCCACGCGTTGATTCATTCATTCGCAGGTATTGAACCTTTCTCTCGGTTTTGTAACCTGCTTTCCTCATTTTGAATAAAAAATGAAAGTAGGATCAACATGCTATCTGTGTATCCCTCCTATCGTTGCTAGGCAACAGCTCGGTAAAAACGTTACCGCGGCAACGAATGCTCGCAACAGTAGAAGAATTTGTTGGACACGTCATGTTCTATTTGGTCCGTATCCTATCAAATAAAAGCATAACCTTGTTTTTTTTTGGGGGGGGGGTCCTATCTGCGTACGTTCGCTTATTCTTTGCTTTCTACATGCATGTATACATACAAACATAAACATATATGATCACTTACCCCTTAGCTGTACGGTCCTATAAGAAGCTTTGAGCTCCTCATAATTTTTAATTTTCAGACCTCGTAAATCATTCTCTCCATCTTCGAGCGATCTAAATATAGGTCATCTCAGTTTTCTTCTTCTTCCTGGTTTACCTTGAGAACTTTGCTTTGCCCATACTTGTTTGAGAGTCTAAGCATACCACACATTCGTTCATAGATATCTTTTTTTGTCTGTCTTGCTCTGTCTCTGCGTACGTAGATACGCTTACGGTCTACGCATGCGCACATATACGCAATCATTCATTCGTTTGACGTTTCTTTCTTTGTCTTTGCTTCCCATCATGTCCCTTCAATTCTGTCACCCTGCATCCGTCTCTTCTTTATGTATGTATCCATTTATATACATACATACTTATATATTCGTACGGCCGGACATTATTGAGAACTGTGACGTCATTAGTCTGGGTGCGCTGTTGCCAGTCGCGCTACAGTCGTCATATCTCGGAGCCCCTGTTTGTGAAACTCTCATTTATCACGTTTTTGTACGACGCGTAACGCAGGGAGAGACTTTGGCAACGGTCACCGCTCGGCCTGCCCCACACAGCGCCCGCTCTGTGGATATCTGCCCTGATAATGCGGGAGATAACGGTCATAACTGTTTGAGGCGCCTGTTGCCTCACTGTCAGAGTAGCTTCGAAATGTGGGATGGATGTTGGACAGTGAATGGTAGGGAATGAAGCGGCCATGGCCAAATTTGAGGAACTGCCACGGAATTTCTCTTTGTATGAATCAGGAAATTGAAATCAAACGCCTAGAAGTATCGGATAGCTCAGTCGGTATGGTGACTGGCTACGGGCTAGACGACCGAGGGATCGGAGTTCCAGTCGCGGTAGGGTCAAGAATTTTCTCCACGTCTAGACCGGCTCTGGGGTCTACCCAGCCTCCTGTCCGATGGCTAGCTATCGGGAGTAAAGTGGCCGGGGCGTGAAGCTGACCACTCCAGCTAATGCCGAGGTCAAGAAAATGTGGATTTATACATCCACTCCCGCATCCTCCTTCATGGCGTAGTGTTCATTGTTAAGCACAGGGGCAACTTTACTTCTGCCCCGGAATTTGCCTGGAGGGACTGAGGAATAGCACGCAAAGTTCTGGCAGGACAGTCTGTCTCCGGCCCATTAATTGGACTCTGTAATTTATTTGCCGTTTCAACATATTTGTGAAAGATATTCTGCAGTATATTTATCATTGCTTCGGTACTATCAAATAAGAAGTATTGGTGATGTAACTTTCATTGTGAGTTGTTTACTGTTTACACACCCGTGAGAGGTATCCTGCAGTGTAATAATGATTGCTCTGATAGCGGTAAGTCAGAAAATTAGAAGTATCACCCATTTTTAGGTAATTTATTTCCTGTTTACTATTTCAACATGTCTCTAGAAGTATTCTGCAGTAGGCATATATAAATATAGAACACGATATAGATGACGAGACTTGGGGTAGATTCCAATAGGAATCTTTATTACCCCTCGGAGCAGCTCCCTTGCATAAACTCGGCCGTAACACTCCTCTTGGTACTATTTCTACTCCACCTGCCTGCTTCCCTCTCCCCCAACTCCCTCAAAACGTCGCTCCATTGCTACTGGTAGCTACGGACCCCCCTGGGAATCCCACGAGTGCTGCCTGTGTAGGATGGGAAACATCATTCTGCAGTCTTACCAACCTCTCATACGAACATTACAAAAAAAATCCCTTCTTTCACCATACTGGATGCTAAGTTTCGTGACAGCAGATAAATATCAGTTAACGTTTATGAATTTATGGGTTCGAATCCCAGCAGCACTGTGGAAGGCTTAGGCTGCGTGGTACACTTAGAAGGTGCCATCTTCCATGCTGTAGTAATCATTGGAATGGGATGAAATACTTTTAAGCATATATTCTTACAAGCTCGGAATAGTATTTATGCTATCATCTAAAATTATATTTTAATTATATATATATATATATATACTGCAGTTTTTGTATATGTGTGAAACTTGGTCTCTGACATAAATGGGGTAACATAGACTGAGGGTGTTGAGGAGAATATTTGCACCGAAGAGAGATGAAGTGACAGGAGGCTGGAGAAAACTGCATAATGAAGAGCTTCATAACTTGTACTCTTCTCCAGGTGTAATTAGAATGATTAAGTCAAGGAGGATGAGGTGGGCAGGGCATGTAGTACGCATGGGGAGAAGAGGAATGCATATAGGATTTTCGTGGGAAAGCCGGAAGGAAAGATATCAATAAGAAGCCATAGACGTAGGTTGGAAGGTAACATTAAAATGGATCTTAAGCAAGTTTGATGTAGTCGCATGGAGTAGATTAATCTGGCTCAGAATATGGAAAGTGGAGGGCTCTTCTGAACGCAGTAATGAGCTGTCCGATTTCATACAATGTTGGGAAATTTTTTAGGAGCTGTACAACTGACGGTTTCTCAGGAACGGCTCGGCTCCACGAGAACATGTAGATCTGTTTGTTTGGATGGGATGTATCTTGTCCAAATAGAAAGACTTTGGTTTGGAAAACCATTGTTGAATGTTCAACAACTATCGCACGTGTTGAGAGGACCATTGTTGTAGGTTCAGTAATTGTGGCACATGATGAGAGGACCATTGTTGTATGCTCACTAATCGTGGCACGAAATGAGAGGACCATTGTTGATTCGTCGGCATTTCGTTTATTCCGAAAACCACTGTTGATTGTTCTGTAATCTTTTTGTGGCTGAATTTATGAATTTAATTTTGTTACAAACAGAATATATAGAAGATTCTTTCTGCTTATTTTTGTGAGTAATAACAGAATAAGAGATACTAAACATCGATTAGATCGTATCTTGGTACTTTAAGAGGATTCTTCTCAGTCCGCTCTATCGTTTCATTGGTGGTTGAAGGATTATGTGACCCGTAGAACATGTCACCGTCTCAGCTTTTAGTGGTGTGAATGATGTGAACTAACTGTTGGACTTGTCTGTACTTTAATGTAAGGAACGGATCAGGGCCGTAAGTTGGAGAGTGGAAGTAAAGGTTAAGTGTCGAGCAAAGGGGCAGAGTGGCAACCCAAAATGGAGACAGGAGCAGTGGAACATTCGGTTCCTATATATACCATTCTCTCTCTCTTTTTTTTTTTTTTGCAGTAATTGTATTTTGATACCATTTCATACGTCTGATTTCTTCTCAGACAGACATTTTAGAAATATTAATTTCGTTCAATATTACAATTTATACGTGGTTTTCTCAATGTTGTATTGTCACGTAGTATGTGTGACTATAGACGGGGTTTGGATTGGTGAATGGATTTATTGACCACTTATACACACGACTCTGAACTACAAGTAATTACAGCACCACCGCTAATCTCCACAATTCACCACAGCAGCAGCTTAGCCTTTGTCCAGCCTGCTGTGTCTTCACCAGCCGTTCTCTGTCAATGGCTTCTAACAGTGGACATTCTTCACTTTCACGCGCTCAGGTCCTCCCATGTAGGGCTCACTAAAACCTAACCTCCCGGTTATAAGATCTCGGCACGGAGCACATAGAGAACACTTCTTTTATTGTTGCATGCATGTTGCGAGCGTTACCTAGCACCAGCCGCTGTTTACAGAGTTTCCGCTTAGCAACTGGTCTGTGCGCTACATTATTAAGATTACGGTATTGTTGGGTGTGATGCCATATATTGTGGTAAGTAGGCAGACCCATAGGGTTGTGAGACGTCCAGGCTTCCACATTTTCTAGACAATCGGCTCATAGATGGCGGTAAGGTTGTCAGCCTTACACTCCGGCCGCCCTTTACCCCCAGGAAGATTCCTGGTACTCCTTTGTTTTCGAATTACCTCTTGGAAATGTCTTCTATGGGAAGTAAAAGCATTACGTGACCGTTTTGGTAATATGAGTGTCCTTTTATTTTGAATGTATGGATTTATAGAATTTAATTGCAGTCTTGGTCCATTTGTCCTCCACCCTGTAGATCGAAACGGTCCCGCCTTCTTAGTTCCATGTTGGTATTGTAACGGATATGATCAACGCGTTGCCAGGCAATCGCTCTGTAAACACGCAACAGTAGAGGAAGCTGTGTTTTCTGTAGATCCGACCGACGCTCCATTAGACTGGTTGGATAACGATCACGCGATATGTGTTTACTGTAGGGCTATGTCCGATCCGCGGCTATATAACGAGAGCCTTGAGCTGTAAGTTCAGAGCGAATTGGAACTGGGAGTACAGAAGAGTACAAGAAGTCAGCCTGTGAAGTCTTTGTGCATGCTGTAGTACAGTGATGTTGGGGATGTGTGATTGAGGGAGACTTTTGTAGTTCCTGTGCTATAAATCCGTGAAGACTACTGAAGAGAGTAGCGTGGATTGCTTTGTAGTGTGAAAATCAGTAACAGTGTTATACTTGTTTGTAGTTACGGCCTGTAGGTGGTTAATAAATCCAGTTACCAATCCGAACCCCGTCTTTAGTCACCCATACACGTGACAGTACTTTGTGTAGGCATTTAAAGTAGATGAAAACAAATATCATTTACATGGATTAAGTCCTTATCCACTAGGTGAGTTTGCCATCAGGCTTTAAGCTATTGTTATTGCTTTAATACGTACAGTGTTATGTGATCTTGAAAGGAAAAGTCATACTATAAAAATCAACTCTCTCTCGAGGGCAGTATCGATTACATTTCGATAGAAAGGGCATTGAATTGAAAGGGAGGTTCTGTTTCTTTGGTCATTACTGAGGACGGTAGAGGCATAAAAAGGCGAGTATTTCTTCGATATCACCTGTCAAAGAAGAACGAGGTAGGTGAAAAAGAAAATTGTGAAGAGGTCTGCAATACGAAACGACCAATATATCGACAGCTATATAATCGATTCTCGAATTGAATGGAAATCGACAATCTCTGCAAGCTCGCCTGGTGGTCCGTACTGTTGTTAATGCATTTATTCCAATCCTCACCCCAACTGTAGCCTTCCACATCATTTCTGTGACATATATGTTTGGGGGTGGGTGGGGGTGTTTCTACGGACCTGGGGGTTTTTGTGCCACTGCGTTTCTTGAACAGAAGCTGTATATCATTTTATTCTTCGCCTCGTGAGAGACAGGTGCTATAGCAAAGATGCCATTTCCTCTTCAGATCCATGGAAGTACAGTATATTCAGGATTAATAGAGGTCTCTGTTTTGTAAATATTTCGGAACGACACTAACAGATCATAAATATATTGACCCTTTAAAGCCAAGTGGTCACTATATATACCACCTGCTTTAACATACCAAAACTCTGAATTCTGCCAACAGTGTAATTTTGTGTTCCTCATGGTTCTCACAATAAACAGCGACTGTTTCCCTAAACAGCATTAACCGGTTGGGCTTTGTAGTGGAGACGTAATGTGTTTCCTGTGAGGCACGGACTGAATTGCTATATATTCTGCCCACACAGTGTATCTGTTTGTTCCGTATGGTCTCACAGTAAACAGCGACTGTTTCCCTAAACAGCATTAACCGGTTGGGCTTTGTAGCGGAGCCGTAATGAGTTTCCTTTGAGGTACGGACTGAATCTTTATATATTACGTAGAAGAGATGGTTTAATGAAAAAAATGAAAAGCAAATTAGATTCCGGGAATGTCTGGTGCCAACGTGTAAAACAAAATATGTCTAACTATTATTTAAATATATAAATAGTATGTAAACATAGGCCGGACTAGCTCATTAAATAAAGTGTTTGAGGTACGGGCTGGGTGACAAAGGGCTCACACGTCAGTTCGTGGCAGGGCAAAGTCCATTCCAACTCTGAGGACCACTTAGCCTCTTATTCATTTACTCCGATCTATTGCCGAGGTTAAGAATGCGTGGAGCTTTATATGCACTCTCCAATACGTGTTCCTGCCGTGGTGATCAGTCACTGGAGCATATTTACTTTTGTGATTAGTATGCTAGTGTTTTTATATATCCGATATTAGTAATATGCGTTCGCAATTTGTGGGAATTTTTTAAATAGTATGACCCCCCCCCCACAAAAGAAAAATAGACAAGAATTCACGTATGTGTTTCAAAACTTGTCTTCATTTATGCGAGGTCTGAATGAAACTCTTCCCTGGCATAAAATGAGACCGCACTATGTTTGGAACAAAGCACAGTGTTTCGAAGCTGTATCTTCTTCCCTGCTCAGGTGGACGGCTGGAACATTATCTATGCATTTGGATCCTTTAGAACTTTTAGTATATTCTGACGAAAAACAGAATCCAGAAACCCAATACTGCCGTACATATCACCATCAGAACTCTGTAGAAGTTATAATATGTATTTCTCACGACGTTTCGGAGATGAAATACTCTACTGATTTTCTTTCAGTTTTTTTTTTTTAAATCCGCCATTATTACGAAAGTCCAGCACATGCAGTGTTCGCTTACACACACATTAATGGTATACCTGATGGACCATATCAGTGTGAAATTAATGTAAGGTGTCATTAATGGCGTTTCGGAGGATCTTGCTGTCTCCATCTTCAGAGTAACCTATCCATAGAAACGTAATATGGATATTTGGCATTGTAAGGCTTGTTCAGACGTTTGAATATTTAAATTATTTTATTTTGTTATAAATGAATGTGATGGTTTATCGTATGTGCGTGTGTAACTTTGCGTCAGAGCATGTTATGTTTGAAACATATCTAAGGATATGTCGGCATCAGGTTGTTCTGCAGGGTTGCCGTCTCAAGGCGTGACGTAGCCTTAGCGATATTTCCAACAAAGAAATTGTTGTACTCTGCGAAAAAATTTCGCCGGAGAGGCCAGTATGTATCAGCCCTGCATGCAGCATGTGAGCTCCTTTTTGTTTTGATTTGAGCCCCATTTATGAGGAAATTGTATGTTTCTATGAATTGGATGTTACAATCAACATATGACGCATATATGTGATATAAATTTATTGGTTTAATTTGACGTGTATTTTAATACGATTCGTGATACTTATGTCGAACTCTTTAGCATTGTTAATTAAACTAATTTTTGGAAATATGTAAAATTACATTACAGTTTTATCTTTAGGTTTAAGCGGCTGGACCTTGATGTCTATCTTCGGTTTTCGAGAATACGTGATAGAGGGTGTTGAAGGTTTGTCATCCTTTCAGGGAATGTTATCATCGCTAATGGCTTTGGTGGCAGACCTAGCAGCTTCTATATAGATGTTGCAATAGACTGTCAGTCGGCCTTAGAAATGCCAAAAATCCCCGAAACAATTAAAATTTTCAACTGAAATATTTTGGTCGAAACGATGGAAAAATCTTCAGCATATTAAGCTGCGTATTTGCAAAAGCCGAAGCTAATCATTAAAGTTACGAATGAATGTTTAATATGTATATACTTTTTATGTCGTTAAGTATACGTTTTGGAAATAATTTCTATTTATTATTCTAATTTTAGAATTAAGGTAGTACAATACAGAGCGTTCAGTCAAGGAGGAAACTTGGCAACACCGCTGACCGGGCCCAATATTCCTCACAGATTGCTGCTGTAACTGTAACGGCGCGCGTTTATCAGCGCTAATGACTCATTCTGCTATCAGCAGTTACAGTAGCAATCTGTGAGGAATGTTGGGTCGGGTCAGTGGTGTTGCCAAGTTTCCTCCTTAACTGAACGCACTGTACAATATAAGAGGCTGTATTTAAGTCTACATGTGACTGGTTCGGATTGTGGACCCCATTTTTAATGGGAGCTACTATATTGAAAGACGGTAACATGATCAGTGTTTATCATGTTACTGATTTAATTTTGGTGTAGGAAATTTGAATATTTTGCGCTCGGTTACAGGGGCCAACTTCTCAGTCTTCCCTTACATCCAATACCTTACACGTAAGTATGTTTGTTTGTCTGTTTGTTTGTGCGCGAGCGGGGTACACTAGGTAACACGTGTATAACAACCACAACACAGAAATGTGAATACATTTGAAGTGTGAACAAAAAATTCACGTTGTTATATTAATCCTTTTATATGTACATAACTTTATAGATGTGAATCATTTAAATACATTTTGGGATATTTTTATCCTAATTTATTCTGTATACCAAATTAAACTATAAAGTACGAGTATGTGGTACATATGGATATTGTGTATGTAGAACATGTCTGAGGTTACGTCATAAAATTGTGACGTATGTCTTTACGTCACGGTCCGAATGTTACTAGAATCTGTTTCCGTCATAGAATAATAAACAAAATCCCCATACCGAAGATCTTATTGAACACACAGGGACTTTTAATTCCATAAGGTTGCCTACTCGAGGTGTGACCTACCTTCAGAAATGTTTTATAGAAAATATTTTTCGAAAAATGTGTTACCAGAAAGACATACTGACGGTGATCTGCTCTTGGGTGTTTTTACCGAATGAAAATTCTATGTTTTGCCGATGATTCGGAGGCATATACTGTCTCCATCCTCAGATTGGAAATAATTAAGGCAGGAGGACATACTTAACACATGTTGAAACAAATATACTCGTATATTTTGTAAGATTTGAGGCTTTCACGGCGGTGACTATGAAGAAAGCAGTCTTCTGGGATTTGGCACCATGTATATGTGGTGTTAACCGACGTTTCGGAGGATCGTATCGCCTCCATCTTCAGGGTAGAAGAAAAAAGCAGACACAGTCTGCTTTTACCGGTTCTCACGGTCTCTTCGCTTGCAGAATTCTTATATTTTTTCTTCTACCCTGTGAAGATGGAGGCGATACGTTCCTCCGAAACGTCGGTTAACACCACATATACACGGTGCCAAATCCCAGAAGACTGCTTTCTTCAAATATATATTTTATCCTGTTTTTAGTGACAGATTTGGTGATGGGTTTAGTCGCTTTAGGGTGATGATTTATCTAGCAGTTTGAAACAAAGATGATTTCGAGATGCCTTTTCATGAAGTTGAACTGTAAGGGATGAATGATGGCACATTTAAATCGTTTCGAGGGAACAGAGTTTTGTGAACTTGTGCCTGGTGACAGAAGTTACTGGGAGTTCCCGAGTGTCAAGAAGCTAATGCAGACTGGTTCCAACCTACTTCCTTGTTAGGGCATCTGTTAAACTTTGTTACGTACCGCCATCATCCCTACTTTGGGGCCCTTTAAATAGTTTTCTAGAAAGATTTAATTACAGTGAAAACTTTACATTAGATACAGTATTTCGTCAAACAGATAATTTCACCGTTTATTTCATGAAATGAGGTAATAAACTCATCTCTGTGCTTTCACCATTCAACACGCTAGATCACAGCGTTTGCTATATGTACAATATGTTTTAGGGTTGAGAAAATTTGCATTTTGCCCACAGAGGGAACTGATGGATTTCGTAAGGTACAATAAACAGCGACTTTTCCCCTTACTGGCCAACCGTTCTTTGTAATTGAGCCGCGATAGCTAGGTATAGCGACAAGCTACGAGCTGGACGGTCTAGGTTTGATTCCCGGTTGAGGAAAGAGATTTTTCTCCATAACGTTCCTGACTAGCTCTGTGGGCCACCCAGCCTCCTATCAAATGGGTACAGGATACCGACGTCATTTTCCCCTTGGGTAAAGCGGCCTGGGCGTGAAGCTGATCACTCACATCCATCTAGTGCCGAGGTCAAGAATGACGTAGCTATACCTCCACTCCCACATATATCTGTATGGCATATTGCATAACTAATTAAGCACAGGGACAGCTTTAACTTTTACTCTGAAAAATCGCATGATTGAGTTGGTTGAAGGTTAAAATGTTGGTAGCACTGCATATTGGGTTAAGATATACTGTTTATTTATTCAACTTTTCATGTTCAGATCGCGTGTTGCTCTGAATGTCATTGTAGATCCTGACACTTGAAGTTAACGGCTTGCGTGAGGCTTGAACTTACGTCTTGGAGATACTGGGCAACATAACGTTCAGGGGTAACATTGTCTACAGTTGCAAGAACACATTGAACACTCAGCTGCGTAGTTTCTTGTGGAACTTTGTGGAGCATCAGATTGTGAACCTAAAGGGACGCAAACAGCTGTCGTAAACTTTAATTTAATTCAGATATCATTAAATATTTTATAATGTGATAGTCCTTTGTCCTTCATAATCTAATTTTCGCCATAAATTTATTCATCAGAATACAGAAGCTATCGAGTCCATAAGGTGTATTCGGCTTGGGTAAGAAACTGCAAATCTATCTCACAGTAAAGATAAAGCTATCCATGTAGCAGGCCGTGGAGGCTCATACGGTTGTGAGACGTCGAGGCTCCCACATTTTCTAGAAAATCGGCTCACAGATTGTGGTCAGGTTGTCAGCCTTACGCGCCGGCCGCCCTTTTAGAATAAATAGGAGAAGGTCCCACTTCTAATACGTACATGTATATGAGAGAGCAGAAGTGTTGGTCATAGAACTCGACGAGACCTGAAGACAAAATGACTGTGCTGACGAAGACCAGTCCGATCAGTCTCTGAAAGAGTTAAAATGCATCTTAGAACGGGTATGGATTGGATTAAAGTAGCTCAGGAAAGGGGAGAAGTGGTGTGCCTTATGTAACTTCGGGTGCCATAGAATGCTGCGGGTTTGCTTCTCAAAAGGAGGGCACTGCTACCCGGAGTTGGCTCGCGTCTGCAAACAAAATACGGTGAAGTACACGTAAGTACAAATGACTGGTAATTAGGAATGACGTGTCAGTTTGTTGAAGATGTCAGAGCTTCGGCAGAGGGAATGACCTCGTAGCGATGCTGCACGTTAATAATGAGCAGTCTGTGATTAACCTTGTGTCCGGAGTGTATGAGCGACTAATTTCTTTTAGAAGCGACGAGATGCAGTCTCTTGGAATGGGATGATTAAAGATTTAATCTTAACGCTAACACGCCTTCATATTTTACTGTCACGTATGTTACTCAAAAATGTGCTCTGACGCAGTGCTTCGGGTTTGTAGAAGTGTCGATCAGTGTCGTGGTGTTCCACGCGGATACCAGTGAGTTGATTATTTAACGACGCTTTCAGTTTCGGGTTAATTAGGAGCTTCATAACTTGTATTCTTCTCCAAGAATAATTAGAATGGTCAAGTCAAGGAGGGTGCGATGGGCAGGGCTTGTAGGACGAATTGTGGAGAAAAAGAATGCATATAGGATATTGGTGGGAAGGTCAGAAGGAAAGAGACCACTAGGAAAACGAAGACGTAGGTGGGTGGACAATATTAAAATGGACCTTAGGGAGATGGTATGCATTGGATTGTTCTCGGTAAGGTTAGGGACCAGTGGAAGGCTCTTGTGAACACGGTAATGAATCTTCGGGTTCCATAAAACGCTGGGAAGTTGTTGAATAGCCGCACAACTGGCGGCTTCTCAAGAAGGTAGAATGGTATATGAATTGGAACGGATTTGGAAGGAACCGGTCTTCTGATGATAGAGATGATATCCCGGCATTTACCTCGAGGGACAGAGGAAACCCACGATTTTCTTCAGTCTAGAAGTCCGCCTTTTGTACAGCCCGAGAGTCGAACCAATAATCTCCCGAATACGAATCTAAAGCATTATACTACACCAGTCGTGACGCCGTGTAGTTATGTATATATTAAATGTTCCAGAAGAACATGCTGCCGCCACATTTATAACTATATACCAGACTACACGGCGTTACATCCCGCAAGGCATGTGGGTGCCACATTTGTCGCAGTGTTTAGAATGTTTCTCCTTGATGGCCATTACGGGCTACTTACCGTGTCGACATAGATTTGTGTTTCTGGTAACACATTATGTGCTCGTATTGTGTCGTGGAATTGCGTTCGCTCAGCTGTTACTATAGCTAAACAATATATGTGTATATTTAGGCTTCACAGTAATCATATTTAATATTAAACACCCATTTTTTTATATTGTCTGGTGTACCTGAATGTATTCTTTAAATTTTTATTATTTTTTTATTGCTAGTGGGGTGGGACTAAGTCCCTTGTACTGCGGCCACTGCTGGCCTATTGTACCAGCCCCAGATGATAGGTGAGGGTGATTATGGAGCAATTGGTGGAATGAAGATTGGCAGGGGAAACCGAAGTACTCGGAGAAAACCTGCCCCAGCGCCACTTTGTCCACCACAAATCCCACTTGACCAGACCCGGGATCGGTGGGAAGCCAACGACTAACCGCTTAAGCTATGGCGCTGCCTAAAATATTATTAACTTGATGTTGAACCTCTCATGAAATCAGTAGGCCCACTGTACAGTGATACAGAGCAGTAAGCATTTTGGGTTAAGCCATATTGCTTAGTTATACGCGTACTTTTGCAGGCCTTCAAAATTCCGAGTCTCCAATTAACATGACGCTTAAAAATTTCACGATGGTGCTTAGAATTTGTTCTATTACTATTAGTGGATNGATGTTGCAGAAACAATTGTACGCAGTATCAGTTCGCCCGCTTCTTTGCTTTATACCTTGTTTATCTTTGTCCCCTTCCCGTTTATCGCCCTCGTTGCTTTCCCAACCCTTTTCTTTTATTCTCATTCTTCTCCCCTTTCTTTCCTTCTTCTTCTTACACCTGCTCTTCCACTCCTCGAACCGTTTATCTCCTTCCCTTCAGGACGTTTTCATGGCCGAGTGCTTAATTAATTAGCCACAGGGAAACTGATTATTAGTTTTATCATCATTCATTTCATCATATCCTAGCGACGGCAGAAGATACTCCGGGTTTCTCCCATATCCTAGCAATGGCGCGTTGTGTTTTCCCGGAGCATGACAGGGACTACCACAGGGACTACCTATTATTTATAAGTAGATGTCCCAGTTCTTTTGTTAATAAAACCGGGCATGTCTCTTGCCCTAGGTATTTTTTAAGTATCTCCTAGATTTATAGGCAATTTGTGCAACCCTTTATTGAACTTATAAACAATGTCAATATGAACCGTGTTCTTTGTTTCAAATTTTTTCAGGTCGTTAATAAAAGACCGGGGGCTCGTCTACATCACACGCCATGTGAAATCAGTTGAAATGCAATAACCTTCCAGCGATATTCCGTATTTATGACAAAAAAATTTCTGTGCGCAATTTTGTTGGCCCACACGTTTTGAAGTACTAACTGTTGCTCATTAAAGGACGATATTGACAACTCAGTTGAAAATTATCGCACTTACCTTGTTTAATCGCGTCCTTTCTGCTGGTAGATGTTTTTATGCACTTAGAGAGGGTTTATCTCAGGGAAAACTGAATTGCTGCTGTACAGGACACTTGTAAGGCCAATATTAGCTTATGCCTGTGAGACCCGGGTGCTGTTCAAGACAGATGACAGATCCTGAGTTATCAGCTGCATTTGTGGAGCAGTGCAGGATGGGGGCACATGGAGGGAGAGATATAACCATGAAGTGTATAAGCTATTTAATTAGCCAGGTATTACTGAATATATTGCAGTGTGTAGAGCCGTTGCTAAGCAACTACCGCGAGATAATCGAATGCACCGGAGCTGTTTCTAGGCAACGGATACGCATGCAACAATACAGGTACTTCTCTGAAGGGTGTTTTATACTCGGTCCGTGCAAAGGGTTATAAGGAAGACAGTTGAAGCAAGAATAGTGCAGTTGAAAGAGAGGATTCGAGCTCGGAAGTAGAGGAATAACCATTGTTAGTAGCCTTTATCAGGAAACGTCTAGGGAAGGCACTGCAACCTGGAAAAGGCTTGGCGTGTGCTATAGTGAGCTGTAAAGTGTGGAAATCAGCGATAGTGTTGTAGTTATTTGTAGCGGGCAATAAATGTAGTTATCCAAAACCCCGTCTGTAGTCACTCAATTCTACGTCATAGCATAGAAATAAACAGATTTAGCCGGGCAGGCAAGAACGTGTTTATGCCGGCCCTAAAGGGACTAGGGAACCTGGAGGGCCCAAACTAAGAGGGAGCATGGTTCGATCCTGGATATCAGGCAGGGCCCCAGGAGCGAGGAATTGGAGGAACGTGGCCATGAATAGAGAAGACTGGCTTAAGTCTCAGAAGAGGGCCAGGGACCACACAGGGCACATGAGCCAATGACGTTGATGACTGTTCTTAGGTCAACTGAAATAAACAACCAGTGTCTTTTTTTTTTTGCTTGTATGTAGATTAAACGGAGCTAGGATAGCTCAGTCGGTATAGCGACAGGCTACGGGCGGGATGGCCGGCGTTCGATTCCCGGCAGAGTCAAGAGATTTTTTTCTTCTCCATAGCATCCAGATCCAGCCTCGTATCCAATGGATACCGCAGATAAAGCAGACCACTTGCTGAGATTAAGAATGGTGGAGCTGTACTTCCACTTCCCCATACGTCTTCATTGCTTGTTGAGTAATTAATTAGTCACAAAGGTAACTTTTACATTTTTAAGCCTGTCCATTTACATTACCTAATTTTGTTGCATTACAGTAAATTTGGCCGGTCACGGTAGCTCAGCGGTCTGAGGCATGAACTGTCTTCGCTCGCTCGGAAGCCGGGATCATGGGTTCTAATCCCACTCAGGACATGTTTGATATATGTGTTCGTGTTGTCCTGTGTTTAGGTAGAGTCCTTGCAATGAGCTGATCACCCATCCAAGGAGTCCTACCGTCTGTAAAATGATCAAGAAACTGAGATATCACCCCTGCACTCCAATGTGAGAGCGAGAGGAGAGAGAGAATCAGTACAAGGGACTCAATCCAACCCCACTAGCAATAAAAAAGTCCCTTGTACTGCGGCCACTTCTGGCCTATTGTACCAGCCCCAGATGATAGGTGAGGGTGATTGTGGAGCAATTGGTGGGATGAAGATTGGCAGGGAAACCGAAGTACTCGGGGAAAACCTGCCCCAGCGCCACTTTGTCCACCACAAATGCCACTTGACCAGACCCGGGATCGAACCCGGCGACTAACCGCTTGAACTATGGCGTGATTCCTCTACTGTTTCTCTCCAGAGGTCTGTATAGCGTTTCATGTAATACAAATCGTAAGTTAAACACTGCTTGTGTGTTAAAGGTTAGTCTGTATTCCCAGCGCAGTTTCCATGGACTGCCACTCTTTCGTTAACGTTGCATATGCCGTAGCCGTATCGGAACTCCTGACGTGTAGTTCTTACTGAAAATTCGGTCGATATTAAAAAATTCAGCTCCTCGCCTAATATTTCAGCAGACATGCTGCAGCGCTTAGACCCGGGTCCCTGATGTTAATTGCCGCTGCAATGGGAATCCATTATTGAACCTCGAAGCACTTTATCCGCCATGTTGCCAGTTTTCCCTTTATTTATTTTTAATCAGTCCCCAACTTCATTCTATTTTTTATTTGAAATCTGTGTCGAGAGAGGATATATTTTTTTTTTCAGATGCCTCATTTTAATATTGTAATGGAACTCATTGAAGGGCGAGTCTCTGTAATTGGATTCGTAATTTATTGGTATGTGGCATCGCTGCTATGACATCTGATCGTTCTTTAATGTAGACACGTCCCGTGGATCTGGTACACTTCCATTTTTTATTATTTTTAATTCGGTTTTCTGTGTTATTTTGTTTTTTTAATGAAGTTGTTTCGTGTTCGATGCATCGGGGATGTCCAGTCCGATGTGTCACGTGATCTGATACTTTCTTTGCTTCTAATTTCCCCATTTCGGTCTCTTGCCTCTGTTTTCCATTACGACTCTATACGTAGCGCAGCAAGAATGGCATAAGTTACTCCTTATGGGAGCCGGAATAGCTCGGTCGGTAGCGACTGACTACGGGCTGGACGGCCGGTGTTTGAGTCCCGGTAGGGACAAGATATCCTCTTCTCCACGTCGTGCAGACCGGTTCTGGGGCCCACCCTGCCTCCTATCCAATGGGTACAGGCGGCTGTTTCCCCTGGCGTGAAGTGAACCACTCCCAATTAGTGTGGACGCCAAGTATACATTTCTTCATGGCGTAGTGCTTAATTAGTTAAGCACATCTTTACTTTTGTATATTTCTTGGATTGGGCTGTTCCGAAAATCATGACCCGGTATACGGACTGGTTAGAGGCTGAACGGTCGAGGAATTGGAGTTCAATTCCCGACAGGAACAGAGATTTAATTTCACAGCATCCAGACATGCTACGTGGCCAACCCAGCCTTCTATTTAGTGAGTACTTGCGGCTCAACCCCACTTCCATCTAGTGTTGACGTTCATTATATCTGGAGCTGTACCCCCGCTCTTTCACAGCTCTTCATAACTTGTAGCTCACTTTATTTTTGTGCCTTTGTGGATGCTGTTAGATGCTGACATCTCACCACGAAGTCTCGGATTCAATCCCCAGCCACTTCATGTGGACAGAGTGGCACACTTACAGGGTTTTGTTCGAACGTCTTCGGTTTTCCCTTGTAACTCATCATCCCGCCATTGCTCCATTATCATCTATCATAGCGCTTTAAGGTTTGCTGTATAGCCTTGAAGTGGGGAAATGTAGTTGGGAAGAATGCAGCCTTTTGCATGTCACACCAAAATGCACTACTGAAAAAGATATCACTTGTCGTCACTGTGCGTGTAACATCACTGCACTTGTTTCACACACGGTCATTAAATATGATGCTAGAATAACACATCAGTGGCAACATGTGTTTTACTGTACACACCACTTCCTCTTGATGCCAGCAAGATATGGAGTGTACATGTTACTGTTGGCTACATTGTGTGTGATTGCAAATATTAGTTCACACTTCTTCAAAACACAACACACAAGAATATATAAGATTTGAGGCTTTCACGGCGGTGACTATGAAGAAAGCAGTCTTCTGGGATTTGACACCGTGTATATGTGGTGTTAACCGACGTTTCGGAGGAACGTATCGCTTTACCGTTTCTCACGGTGTTGTCGCTTGCAGAATTCTTATACTTTTTCTTCTACCCTGAAGATGGGGGCGATACGTTCCTCCGAAACGTCGGTTAACACCACATATACACGGTGCCAAATCCCAGAAGACTGCTTTCTTCACACAAGAATATATATTGAGTGTAGGAAACTGCCTTCAGGGAGACCTTCCACTTCACTTTCACTTCACTTTCACTTCACTTTACAACCTGTCTTGTTATAAGCACATCTACTGATGCAAAAAGAACACGTATATGATGATTTACACTACAAAACAATACATTAATCTTGAAAATTTGGGTAACATTAGTAGACTCTTCTGTATCACACCATAAATGAATTTCCAAAACGAGATACACCTGCCCATTTGTTACACACTACGACACACTTTCTCCATGTCACTTTTTACATTTTTCAAAAATTTATAAAGCATCACTTCAACAGTGTTTTCACTGACATGTTCCTTGTCACAATACACTTCATCTCCTTATGACCACACAGAGCTACGATATAATTTTAAGAATATATATTAATTTTTCGCAATTGGTTCTTCAATATACACTGTTTCCATACTATTACTTACATGGATGCAAACAGTACATGTACGTCATGTTGTCCACCAACCTATAGACGTGTCTAATACTGAGATTTTAAGATAGCAAAACCACACCCTGTTTTCTGTCACACCAAACAGGCACTCGTGAAACCAAACTAATTTACTATCCTTGATCACACTACAACACATTTTGTACAAAGTATTGTGCATATTTCACAAGAATTTATGAATTGTGCCAGAATATCCTCGGTGACAAATTGTTTTTCACTATACACACGACATTCTCAGATGCACTGACTTTCATGATCTTCATAAATGTACATAATGGTGTATTCTTCCTTCAAGCAAACTTCAGTTTCATGGTTTAGAAAAAACACACCTCGATTCCGTTGTGGAACAGAGGAAATACATGTTCGTCATGTTCGTAAAATCATATGCACTCGACATTAGTGGGTCCAGTATAACACACACATTAAACCCTACCACTTACACTGTTTCACTTAAATTTTAACGTATATACAGTACTTTGAATCAGATAATTAATCAGTACTTTTACACATATTTTTATACAAACACAACGACACCGTCTTCTTACAAACGCTTCTTCATGCCAGGAAACTAACGTACGTTTCATTACGCAGGCTTCTTTTTTTGACACCGGAAATTGACGTCACACCAACAGGGCAGCCAACCTCACAACATGACTGAAACAGAAACATCCGATTAGGAGGATGGATTATCACAATTAAATTTTCCCCTATTTTAAATTTATTTCCGTTTATACTGTTATCCAATTTCTACCCAGGAACTGCAATTTTGCGACACAAATGCCAAGTAGTCGCGCAGTTGGTCGTGTATCCATCCGCGCCAAGGCAAGAACTACTTCGCTGATATTCACGGTTTTCCGTGAGAACGTATGCCATTGAAGGGCAGCATAACGCCATGTTATGTGATATTCTGTAATCATTTGGATATTTCTAATATTTTTAACTGCACTTTTCCTAAATATTTTTCTTTTGACCGCTTTCAGGTCCATCATATGGTAATAAATTGTACTGACTCTTTACCTTACAATTTCCAAAAGTTCCCAAAATATTCCATTTCCGAATCATGTCATTATTCTCATTATGATATTTTTCCGATAGATATGAAGCACATACTGCAAATACTTGATATGAAAAGTATCCACCCCAAACTAATAGTCCTCATATATTACAAGGAAATCGTTCATTCCGTTCTGCACCAAAGTGAATATCACTCGACACTCATGTATCCATTTATATTCAGTGATTTTGGAATTGTTTGACCCTGATAGGAAAAGAAGTGATAATTTAGATGTCTCTGGCTCTGGCCACACTGTCCTATATTCGTGGTGCAATATACACGACGTTTCAGGAACTGTGTCACTTTCTGTCATCAGCTGTAGGAAGGATTCTGCGCAATTTGGTCCATTAGATTTGATTATCCATGGGTGGTTCTGGGCCTTCTCCATGTTTTCTTAATTTTTTCTGGGATATGGTCGTTAGCCCCACGCTCAACCCCGAACCTGGAGGACCAGGGACTATACTTCGTCTGCTCCCTAATATTTGACCTATCTAGCATGGATGGCCCTACCAGAAGCTTATGCTCCCGCCAGCATAGCTCTCCGCGTCATTGTGGCCCGCCAACCTCTCCGCCATAAATCGGTAGTCCTCGAAGAAAAGTATTGAAGAAAATATTTTGATTATCATTGAAGTAATGATCTTGTGTCAGGCTAATATATTACCGTAACTTCATTTCATTTGGCTTATTGGACAATACTGCTTTGTTTTTTAAATGCCTTGTGACTTGAATTCTCTCTAAAGCATGAACTAATTATATGGTCAGTCTGCATCTTGACAGCTTTACTTTCTTCATGGTATCAACGTGAATAATGAATAATTCAAACCATTTATTAGAGGGCGTGACGTCAGCAATAGAGCCGTCTGCAGGCAAACAGCGCAGATAAGTAGAACAAAACAGAAGGAGTGAGGGAAACAGAAGGTAACAAGGAATAAATATTAATAAAATTAACAACATTGTAGCTCAGTGTGCTAGTCCGAAGACTCTGGGTTCGATTTACAGCGGGGCAGAGATTTCTGTCTTTAATGTGTTCAATCCATTATCAATTTTAAGAATGCATGGAGCTATTCCTCCACTATCCCATACGTCTTCATGACGTGGAGCATAATTGAGCACATAGACAATTTTTTCATATTTTGAGGGGTTAGGCCTTCCGGCGTGTTTCGATTTCGGAATCAAACTGTTAATCTTAGAGACAGAAGGTAGGACTTCTCGGCCTTGTGGAGGAGCCCGTCTCAAGGCCGCTGCCTACACAGGACGAACACAGAAAAGCTCAAGAAAGAAACCCATGCCTCGAGTGAGATTCGAACCGACGATCCCAGAGTTGGAGCGGGCGAAGACATTTCGGGCCTCAGAATGCGCGACCACTCTGATCGACGCCATCTTTATGTCTGTGCGTACTTTTACGATATTTGATAAGTTTAATATTAACTTTGTCTCTGACATTAAGGGAGGAACATAGACTGAACGTGTTTGAGAACAGGGTGTTGAGAAGAATATTTGGACCGAAGAGGGATGAAGTGACTGGAGGTTGGAGAACACTGCGTAATGAGGAGATTCATAACTTGTACTGTTCTCCAAATATAATTAGAATGATCAAGTCAAGGGGATGAGCAGGGCATGTAGCACGAATGGGGAGAAAAGAGGAATGCATATAGGATATTGGTGGGAAGTTCAGAATGAAAGAACCACTAGGAAGACCAAGATGTTGGTGGGTGGATGATATTAAAATTGATCTTAGAGATATAGGATGGCGTGTCATAGACTGGATTGATCTGACTCGGGATAAGGACAGTGGAGCGCTCTTGTGAACAAGGTAATGAACCTTCGAGTTCCATAAAATGTTGGGAAAGTTCTTGAATAGCTGTACAAGGGCCGGCTTCTCAAGAAGGGCTCAGCTCCACGAAGTTAGTTAATATTAAGAGGAAATATTCGGAGCGGGTGGACTAAATGAACAGTTGTGAGCTGGGGAAGAACGGGCAATTCTTCGACTATGTTTGTTGACTTCTTACAAGGGGGTTTATGGGAGTACAAGTTAAAGTCCCGTAGACCAAGGTGGCGGTGTTCAGAGTGTCTGTTGCTCCGCGCAAGAATGTCTCGCGCCCGCCCGTTCCTCCCTGCGGCCCACGGGTAGCGTTCCATGCAGCTAAAAACTTCCAGAACTGCCTTGGTTATTCAGTTCAGTGATTCCAATTGCACGCGCTACCCTGCATCGCGTAAGCAAGTTAAAAGGAAAATCTTAAGAGTAAAATCTTCTAGATTATAGCGGCTTGTATTCCGAAGTGTTCTAAACGTTTCGGAAGAATATATCGCTTCCACTTTCAGGTTTAAGCAATATTTAAATCACTATGAACAGGCTGATAACTGAGCTTTTCGTGTACTGTTTCTGCTGATTTGTCTTCCTCTCAACCCTTAAGATTGAAGTGATATATTCCTCCGAAACGTCGGCTCCTTTCCGAACTACTGTCTAGAATACCATTTGGGATCAAGATTTGGCCTTTACTTTGTCTTGTAGTTCTTGTAGGATAGCTCAGACGGTACATTGACGGGACTGCAGTCTATGGCCGAGGAATCAGGGTTCGGCTCTCAGTAAGAGTAGAAGCTCTTCTCCACAGTTGGTATTTGTGCCTCTTTCCTCAGGTATAAAAGTCCGGAGCGTGAGGCTTACCGCTCATGTCTCTAGTTTCGGGGTACTTAATTTTAAACTTGAGGTACACCGATTCGGCTTTATGGCGTGGCAATTGATTAATAAGTAAATTAATTAATCACGTGGACTACTCTGCCTCACCCCCTTAGCAACTGAGAGTCTGTAATTAGTCTCCGAATTAGCACCAAACTGTGTTCTGAAGATAAAAATAAGGTCGACTTCCGTAAACATATTCAGTGGACATTCCAGAGCGTTTATTCAGATTTCTCTGCCCAAAATTTTCTCCACGCTCTCAATTTTTCATACTTTTCACCCTCCCCCTTTCGTGACTCCCTCATCTTCTGAGTTTTAATTACCCGAAGCATCTGTGAGTCTGTGTGTCATAAAAAGGGGCGGATGGAAGGGGGTTGGGATAGCAGCAGGGTTGCCAGATGAAGTAGGTTGAGTAGTACCCCATCAACGATGATGACATGCAATCTGGCAACATGCTGGTTCAGAATGGGACGTATCAGCGTCTGCATAATGCGAGAGAATTAGAAGAGAAAAATCATTGCAACACACGGAAGGTCGTTAGCCAAAACAGAGATAGAGAGAGATGGGCCATAGGTTTGCATACGTGACGGCTGGGNCACACACATTAACCAGTGACATAATGAAAATATACACATGGGTGTAGGAGATATAAATTTTGTGTGCGGTAGAAGGAAAGATCAAACAAAATCGGAGCCAGTTGTGACACGCCAAAAGAAAGTTTTGGGGGGAAACTGTCCATTAACGTTTCGTCTAACGGGGGGGAAAAGCAAAGACAGGACGTGCGGACTGTCAAAGGCACAATTATAAATTTTTTTACGTTGTTGGGGTTGGGGAGGTGTGTTCCAAATTTGCAAGGGAGTTAGAAAATTTGTTTACTTACGTTTTAGCCGTTAAAAGACTGATTTTACTTATTGTTAAGGAATTTAAGATAGAACATTGTCACGATTTACGTATGTGTGTGACTATAGACGGGGTTCGGATTGGTAAATGGATTTATTCACCACTTAAGAAGTCTTAACTACAAATAGCTATCAATACTATCGCTGATTTCCGCACTTTACAAATTACTACACGCTAAGTCCTCTCCAGCCTGCAGTGTCTTCACTAGTCGTTACTTGATAACAGCTCTCAACAATGGCGATTCTTCAGTTTTTGTGCTCACGTCGTTATTGTCCCTTGAATATCCCGCAACTCGTAATTCCACTTATTCATAGCGCCATCTCTTCTCAACTGACTGCTTCGCCCCAGTTATCTTCCTTATAACCCCTTTGCACGGACCGAATATAAAACACCTTTTCCAACAATAACTCTGTTGTTGCTTGTGTATTCGTTGCCGCGGGAACGTGTTTAGCAATCCGTTGCTTAGAAGCGACTGTTGTTTATTCGTCTGTCTCGCAGTCATTGCGTAGCAACGGTTCTACACGCTACAATATATTTTTAAATAATTTTAATTTTTAATTTGATTTATTTCCGTTTTATCCAATTTGGATTTCTTTAATCCGGGGCGAGGTGAGATACTTGACTTCCCCCCTCCCCACCCTGTCATTGCCAATGGTGAAGTAATAAATATAATGTGTGAGAGGAGGCATACATGCTGGGATTAAATCTACAGTAAAACTCGTAAAGTTGGTCACACTGTTAAGTCGGATCTCTGCCATATTTGGCCAGATTTTTATGAGACCGATAAAATCATTAACATGCACGTGATACGCTTCTTTTTAACTTGGCCGTCTGTCTTTATCGTATCTTGCCCACCGGCTCAGTTTGTATAGCTACGGGCTGGACGGCCAGAGTTCGATTCCCGACGGGCAAAACACTTTTCTCTATTACACGGCGTCCATACCATCTCTGGAGCCCATCCAGCCTCTTACCCAATGGGTACCATAGGCTCTTTGCCCGGGAGTAAAGTTGCCGGCGCGTGAAGCTGACCTCTCCATCTAGAGCCGAGGTCAAGAAGGTTGGAGCTGTATTGCACCCCCCCTCATACGTCTTCATGGCGTGGTTATTGATTCATTAGGCACGGGAACAACATAACCTTTTACCTTCCTACAGTTTATGCTGCTCTTCTGTCCATATTTCAGTATTTCTATGTTGGCCACGCCGATCACATTGGCCGCGCGGTCTAAAGCATGAACAGTTTTCTCCCACTCGAAAACTGGAGTCGTGTGTTCGAATCCCACTCGAGGCATGGACATCTGTGTGCGTTGTGTTGTTCTGTGTAGGTAGCATCCCTGCGACGGGCTGATCCCCCGTCCAAGGAGTCTAACCGAGTGTATATAGAATTAAGAAACTGAAGAGTGGCGAAGGCCAAACAAAGTGCTGTAGAGCCATAGATATATAGATGTTGGCCACACTGAAGTGTTACAGATTTTTGTACCAGCCTGTGCAAATCAAAATTTCGCGACCCATCTTCAGGTTCCATGCGTCTGCTGAAAACCCTCTCTCACCCTTTCCTGTCGATCGATTGATCGATTAAAATTCAATCGTTCTAGATCCATTACAATGATATTGTTTATAGTCGAACCACAGTTATGAGCTGGAAAGAGAAGACAGTAAAATGTTTCGAACGCTTAGCGTGAAAAACGATATACAGGGTGATCTATTTATCGACGTTTCTTCTAACTCAGAATATGTAGCGTCTAATTGCTTCAAAATGATGAATAATGAATTCGAATGCATGTGGAAGAGAAACAGTCGTGGCCTGTTTCAGGACATCCCAGAATTCTGCCCAAATACATTCACCAGACGTCGCCTGGGTCAACTTCTGTCGTATTTTGTCGAAAAAGAAACTGAATACAGTTGTGTATTATGTTGTCAATATAGAGAATTGGGACATTTTGTCTTCTGCATGCCAAACACGTGTTTAAGTTGGTTCTTTTGGTGGAACAATAGGTGACCGACATTAACGGGTTTCTCTGCATTCGACATTTGCCACGAATTTTTAGAACTGCATTAGACGCTGAATTTACATCTGCTTATATTTGCTCCTCCATGTTTTTGGGCAGCATTCGCTGCTCCAGTTATTTGCCTTGCTGTAGTTGTGAGAGCATTTTGTTCCCTGAGATAAATAGTCGAACCCTCTACGTACTCTGTCCTCGTCGGATTGAATTTCCAATTAAGAGCAGTGCAGTCTTCACTTGCCGTATTTACGTAACTTAAAGATCCTGTTATATTCTCTTCTGCCGTTGCTCGGAGGGAATTCTTATAAACACTTCGTTTACATTCAGGTACACCTGGCAACGTAGGATGTTATCCAGTGGCGTGCCATGACGAGTTTCGGAGTTACATTTGTTAGGTTATGTTAGCTACTTTGACGCATATGAAACGTTGTATGATGAAAATTTAAATCGTTTTATAACACGGGCTAAAATTCATAGTAGATCTATAGCTGTGATCATTTATACATACTGTACTTAAATCTTTGAATTGATTTTATGCTGAAATTTTAAATGCGATGCTCTAAATGGAATGCCATTGGGTTAAGGGCTAAATGTTAATTTATTTTCTGCATTTTGGTGTATTTATTTACAGCTTCTGAGTGTCCCGTTTCTTGTCGCTACAGTATGATCCACAGTAATGCCGCGCCATAGCTCAAGCGGTTAGTCGCTGGCTTCCCACCGCGGCGGCTCGGGTTCCATCCCGGGTCTGGTCAAGTGGGATTTGTGGTGGACAAAGTGGCGCTTGGGCGGCTTTTCTCCGAGTACTTCGGTTTCCCCTGCCAATCTTCATTCCACCAAATTCTCCATCATAATCACCCGGGGGCAGGCTACAATAGGCCAATCAGTGGCCGCCGTGCCGAGTGGACCCAGTTGGACTCCCCCCCCCCACTAAGCGAATTTAAAAAATGATCCACAATAAATATTAGTTCACCCAACCTCCTATCCACTGGGTGCCGGGTGTAAAGCGGCCGGGGCATGAAACTGACCATCACCTCCAGCTAGTACCGAGGTCAAGAAAATGTGGATGTGTACATCCAGTCCCACATACGCCTTCATGGCGTAGTGCTTAATTAGTTAAGCATAGGGACAACTTTACCCTTCTATCGTGATAATGAATCTGTTTTCACAAAGCTACATTAATAAACAGTATTTGATTAAGGCGCGCGCATGGGAAAAAACCTTACGTGTATATTATAGCGAAGAACTCTTGCCCAAAAACCTGTTTCGGTACCTGAAAATGTACTCTTCCCTAGAGTGCTGTATTGGGGGTGTCGGATCAGTTGTGGTCTTTCGTATGGCCGTGCGCAGTTTGGTCCGAGACGTCACACAGTATGATCCAAAAACATTTATCCTCGTTGTGGTCCCTTTCAGCAACCGTTTGTTATTTATTATTCGATAATCAGTGGGCGTTTTACTCCTTTTCAGAATATGTAACCGTTTTCTCATAGGATATACTGTACGGATGTTTTCTGAATACGGGCAAGAACTCTACCATCGCCTCCACTTGTTTTTGCCGATACGTCTACTCCTGTCTACTTCCCTCTGCCACGGAAACCGTTTCACTACTTCTCGGTCATGCTGTACCAGCAACAGTCTTGTGTTCCTCGACATGGCCACTCTCAACTGAATTCTCAGTTGATTTGGTCGAGTCCACTGAGATAATGATTTTAGGTTGTGTTTGGGATACTCAAACTATAGGGGCCCATACACGTACGAGTCTGGCTCGCGAGTCCGACTCGGCTAGGGTTCCAATGAGCCAAACTCGTCCGTGTGTGTGTCGCAAAGTTTGGAGTCAGCTCATGCGATTGTGGCGAAATTAATCCGAGTCAAGCTCGCTGAGCCAGACTCGTACGTGTATGGGCCCCTTAAAGGGTTGTGCTCCCTGCCACGAAGAAGCTGCCCCCACTGCTCTTCCACTTCTTGCTGCAGTTCTCCTCACTACCCCTTGAGCGCAACCCAGAGACCATGTCAGCTAACTCAGCCTGTACACCATTCTGCCTATGGCGGCAGGGGCACATAATGTCGAACAAAAACAGTTTTAGTAACTATTTTTTGTTTGTTTTGCAGATCCTCCAGAGATCATCGTGCGACCTGTTGATCAGCAAGTGAAGAATGGAGGCATTGCAGCGTTCTACTGTCAGGCGAGGGGAGATCCTTCGCCCGTCCTTCAGTGGCGGAAGAATGGGAAGAGAGTCTCTGGTACACAGTCTCGCTATTTAGTTCATGAATACCCGATGGGAGGCGCTCTACTTCGCATAGAACCTGTGCGCGCGCAGCGTGATGAGGCCCAATACGAATGCGTCGCAGAAAATGGAGTGGGGGATGCTGTCGCCGCTGATGCCATGCTGACAGTCTACGACAGTAAGTACTGAGAATTTATATGTATTAATTTCTGTGCATGAAGACGTTTGGCAACTGCGTACTCGTAACAAAATAAAGATGTAACTTAAATAACATGCTAGCTTTGCTGTGTAGCGAAGAAGACTGTACTGGGTAGAGGCATTCTAATCTACAGGTGGTTTCACCCACTTCTGCAGTGAACACATTATTTCACATTAGTTACGGAGTTCACATCTATATTTCTATTGCATCCAAATGTCTTTTTGCCCCTTTGCATTTTCTTCATGTTTATGTTCGTATTGTTACGTACAGTTTACTATTAAGAACACGCACAGAGCTGAATGTGAACCCATGAATGTCCTTACTCTTGCTGCCAACGATGTGGAGTAGTACCGGAGATTCAACCTAAGCCGATGACCGAGTATTGTGTGACTTGTTAGGATACCGTGAAGATGTGTCTTCAGTAAAACTTCTCAGCCCCACCTGTACACCTTCCTCGCTTTTTTGAAGTACGCATTAACCCTACAAGTGCCAAGTGCTCGTGGCTTCGGTTACTTAAACTCTAGCACAACGTCAAGAAACATCTAGAAGGAATCCTTGCCTACGTTTGAGGTTGTTGGGGTCGTTACATATACATCATCATCCCTTGAAGGAAAGGGAGCTTTGACAACATAAAATGTCAACTTGTCACTTCAGGAATTATACTTGGCACTTTTAGGCTTAAAGTGTTTACATTTGTCTCCTTAAGTTTTTAATCATAAGGGCAATGTTCGGAATTTGTTGACTTGCAAATTACTTTGGTTTCTTGCCGCAAGTAGAACAATATTAACCTCAATCATAGTACCCCTCTGAAACTTTTAAAGCCCCAAGCACGAGAGAGGCATGAAAGGGCGGTATGCAGAAGAGTAAGTGAAGGAGAAAGTCATGGGAGAAATGAATGACACTTTCTTTCGTTGCTGAAGTGGGGGGTGTGGGGTCGGGGGAAGAGGAACAGAGTCATTTGTTAGAAGTTTTCCCAGGCTCCATCCTCTCGTCCTTCTGGTAAGGACAGTGTGAAAGTGAAGACATTAGAATGGTTAGAAGCAGATTTGAGACGATGCCGCGGAATTTTGGTTTTTAATTTGTAAAGACAATTTGTGAATATATGTTTGGGGGGTCTGCATTAGAAGCGCACGGTAACACCCTGTATCTTGAGGACAAATTCATAATTCTACCAGCCGACGCCCAATAATCTGGACACTGAAAACTGAAGTAATGTAAACTTGTCCCTGTGTTTAATTAGATAATCATCACGGAGTGAGACGTGCGGGGCAATGGAGGTAAAGCTCCACCATTCTTGAGCTCGTCACTGGATGGAGATGAGTGTTCAATTTCATGCCCCTGCCACTTTATGCCCGGGGAAAGAAGCCCAGTAGCCACTGGATAGGAGGCCCTGTGCACCCCAGAATCGGTTTGAAAGCTGTTGAGTAAAGAAAGATCTCTTGCCTCAGCCATGAATCGAACACTGACCATCCAACTCCGCAGAAAACGTCTTTAAATAATCCACACAGACTCGCATTTCCACATTCGTATGTTCCAATGTTGTGTTCCCAGTATAATAATGTATGAATGCGCAATTGGTTGTGTTAAACAGAGACTGAACCTCGCCCCAGGGAGTTTGTGGCTGTTGGTATGATTACTAGAGGAACAGTAAGTTCAGGGCTCCCAGTCTTAACATCTCATCCCTTGCTCCGAGGCATTCAGTGGATAAGGTAGGCAGCCGCCGGTAAAGTCATTGTATGTTCACATTAGCGCAGTACATTGCTCTTCAGAACATTGGAACTTAATGCTAAGGCGAGAAATTGAAGTGTAACTAACTCCGTTGACCTGAACTCTTCTTGAGAAGCCGCCAGTTGCTCAGCTATTCAAGAATTTCCCAACATTTTATGGAACCCGAAAGGTTCATTACCGTGTTCATAGAACCCTTACCCTGGTCTCTATCCTGAGCCATATCAATCCATGATACCCCATCCCCCTTTTCTGAAATCCATTTTAATATTGTCACGTGTATAATGTGTGATTATAGACGGGGTTTGAATTGCTAAATTGATTTAGTGACCACTTATATACACAACTCGGAACTACAAGAAATTACAGCATCACAATTCACAAATCACCACAGCACGCTCTAAGCATTTTCCAGCCTGTTGTGTCTTTGCCAGCCGTTCCCTGACAGCGGCTTCTAGCAGTGCAGATTCTATAGCTTCTGTGCTCACGCCGCTTCCCGCTGTATAATAGTACTCACAACTGAACTCATTAGTCCAACTATCCTGGCTATTACATCTTGGCACGGACCACATAGAAAACACCCCGTTTCCAGCAGCAGCTCTATTGTTGTGTCCGTATTCCTTGCAGCGGGAACGTGTTTAGCGTGCCGTTGCCCAGAATCGCTTAGGAAAGGCTCTGTACGCCACAGTATTATCCTTCCATGAATGTCTTGGTTACCCGGAATAGCTCAATCAGTACAGAGACTATACTCCGGGCTGGAAACCCGAGGAATGAGGGCAGTGAATCTCACAAAACTAATTGACGAATCCATTATGTGCGGAATGTCGAGTGTGATTAGGTTTGCAACATTAAATATAACGCAAGGAACATATCCCATGACGTCAGAACTGTAAGAGTTTTTATTTTGTGCATATCTTAGACGTAAGTCGCTCGTTAACTTCGATATTTATCGATACGAGAAATAGTCAAAACAAAAGTTAGATAAAAAATTAACCGCATTTTGTTTCCAATGCTCTTTTTACCGTAATTATTACGTTTTATTGAATAATTAGACGACAGCAAGTTTTTCAAATCTGACGGTAACAAGACGATTGCACGAGAATTGTTTTATCTGTGCATACATTTCCTAATTTATTTAAATGTGGCATATTTTCCCTATTTTTGGTGCGAATACACCCCCCTCCTCCTCCCATTTTTTAAAAAACAAATTTGGTACAGTACAGGCTTACTGTGTTACAGTGCTCATTGCTAATGTGTTTTATTCCGAATTAATTACAAACATGCCGTCACACTGCCGTAATTGTATGCCCAGTAAATAGGATATCGCCCTATCGTATGAGCCTGTTGATGTTATGGACGCTTCGCTTCACGAACCCCACAATCCAATCACAACATTCAACACTGAAAAAAATATATACGGTAAGGTTTTTTAACAAAAATATTTTCCATGAAAATTATTAATTTCTGTAGCTCGAAGTTCCTGGCTACAGATCCAGAGGTCCCGGGTTAGATTCTCGGCGCTACAAGATTTCCTGAGAAGTATGTCTGGAACGGAGTTCACTCAATCGCCTTAAGATAATAGAGGAGCTATTTCAATGAAATAGCGGCTCCGGTCTAGAAAACCGAAAGTAACGGCCGTGGGGATCGGTTGTTCTGACCACGTGACACCCTCGATCCGCAAAAGTTGGCAGTGACTTCGCCGACAAGCGGTGGTCGCTCGGTCGGTATAATTCTTTTGCGGACTACAGGACACGGAGTTTTCTTTTACTATTTTTGGCAGATTCAACTACTGACTATATTAGTAGCGCCTTCTTTTAGCACCTGCATCGCTCTATCGGGGCACTGTGTTATCCCATAGACGGTTTCTTGGGTGTTCGTCGCAATGCGAGTTGAGGTTGTGCGCTTCTGGGTTACGATGTCGTGTTCCTATTGGCCGGGACCGAGGCCCGTCCCCCTCCCCACACTTCCATGTATGGGCGTCAGTCTTCCTTGCAGTCTGACGACATAACCTAACCTCACCTCGCTCCAACCTTAAGTATCTCAGATAGTGTGCGTGTGTTCATTGGATATGTATCATAAACCATTTTGAATTGTTTCATTTTGGTCCGTTACACTATCAATCACCAACTACCAATAGAACTTCCGTTCCGTTAAACCACTTTAAGTCATATATTGTAGTGCTTGATACAATTGGATTCTTTTGTGTTTCTGTATAACTTGGGTATGCTGTTTCGAGTACTAATACAAAGGGATTCTACAGGACTGCTTTCGTATTCGGCAGATGGCGTGTTGGTTAAGGTATAAACAAGTTATATATTATGTTTGAATTGAAACTAAATAACATTGCGTAATCTGTTTCCATTACGGTATGAAATTAATGATTTTAATTTCGTAAATGGAAAAGAGATTTGTACTCATGTTCTGTGAGAATATTACGTGGAATAGCAGCAACAAAAAGTCAGCCACTCCTATTGGTTATGCAACCGTTCCCGTTATTATTCACGTTCGACTCAACATTTCAATTTTTGTTTTCCTCATTCGAATCACAATATAAAGGGTGCCCGAAACTTCAGTTCCCGGGGAGCTTCCTGTAACATCGGAGCTCTAGAATTGTACTCAGAAGTGCTGAGATACAATTTCAATTTAGGTCGGCTGCCCTAATTTATATGGCGATATCCATGTTAGGTGGGTCCCTGTCACCGCGGCATGGCGCGCCCTCGGGTTGCGGATGGAGGAGACGTCCTTCAAAATTGAGGGTAGCTGCGAATATATTGAATAGGCAGTCGCGGATAGCCGACAAGGGGTGGTACTCCAGCTTGGGGTTTGGGCGTTGTCCTTATAACTCACCGTGAAAAATAAGCTTGTTACGAAAGATCACAAAAAGCCTCGGACGTGGACGGATTCTGTAGCATGAATGTAGGATATTCGTGGGAAAGCCAGAGGGAAAGAGACCAATAGGAAGACCAAGACGCAGGTCGTGGACGATATTAAAATGGATCTTAGAGATGTAGGATGAGTTAGTATGGAGTGGATCGATCTGGCTCAGGGTAGGGACCAGTGGAGGGCTCTTGTGAACACGGTAATGAACATTCGGGTTCTATAAAACGCTGGGAATTTCCTGAGTAGCTGCAGAATTGGCTTACCTTATAATAAGTTTTATCTTTTATTATTATTATCTGTGTGCGCAATCCTTCCACAGACAGTAACACCGTGTCCAGCAACTTAATTAAGCACCAGCCGGTAGGATCTTAATTTCCCTGCCCTGCATTCGTCTCGCTGTTCTCACAATTTAAATTGCAGATTGGTTTCGGTTGCAGCTGCCTCTTCGCTAATGAAATATGATATTAATATGATAATCAAGATGGCCATGCCCCGCAGTTGATTCTGTTAAGTGTTGAAGAAAATCTACCGCCTTTACAAACACAGTTGTCAGCATTTAAAATTTATGCGCATATAATTGTAGTCGGGCCTCTGAAACGTTTCTACCGTTTGTCTGAAGTATCTTTGAGTTTATGTAATGTCACGAGTAGGCAACCTTACGGAAGAAAATTCCCTTTGTTCAACGACGTCTCAGGTATGGGCGAGATTGGATCTCATCGTTTCCTGAAATTCTTAAAAATTAAATTCGCTTAGTGGGGGGGTGGGGGTGGAGTCCAGCTGGGTCCTTTCAGCACGGCGGCCACTGATTGGCATATTGTACCTGCCCCGGGTGATTATGATGGTGGAGAATTTGGTGGAATGAAGATTGGCAGGAGAAACCGAAGTACTCCGAGAAAACCCACCCCATCGCCACATTGTCCACCACAAATCCCACTTCACCAGACCCGGGATCGAACCCGGACCCCCCGCAGTGGAAAACCAGCGACTAACCGCTTAAGATATGGTGCGGACATCGTTTTCTGAAAGTCTGGGCGTGAACCCAGGCCACTCTCGAGCAAAGCCGGCTACTAATAGCCTGAGCTATGGCATGTGCAGGCTGTTATAGTTCTGTTCATGGGATCTGTAACTCTCAGAAGCAACAAAACTTTTTTTTTTGTTATGCAGTCGCTGTGTTACATCAGATATCGGATTTCGCTTCAGGGTGTCCGAGAGGTAAAGTTAAATTCAGGAATACACAAATATCGGATAGATAGCGGAGTACTTGGTTCCGGAACTCCCCCCTTTGGCTTCGTTCTGTTTGTGCACCTATCCGTTCCAAGCTGAGCATTATAAACTTGTAGAAAACTTTTAACAAAAAATACTTCCTAAAAGGTTATACCTATTCTCCTGAAAATACATAACGGTAAAGCCTGCAAATGTATGAATTAATTATTATATTGTCACGTGACTGATTTGTGACTTTGGAGCAACAAAACATTGGTAACTGGATTTACTGAACACTTACAGAACGTAACTACAAGTAACTGTAGCGCTATCGCTAATTCACACACTCTACAGCTCACTACAGCACGTACTGAGCCTTCTGAGTCTGCTGTGTCTTCAACAGCCGTTGCCTGATAACGGATCCCAGCAATGTCCTCTACTTCCATGCCGGGTGGCCACTGTCTCACAAACCACTCCACTAACTAACTCCCAGGATGACGGCCATTTCATACTAACCCCCTACTCTTCTCACTGCCTTCGCAAAACTCACTTCTAATGGCAGCTGGTGCTCGTTATATTTCCTCGGCACGGACTGCACAGAGAACACCGCTTCCAACAGATCTGTATCTGTTGCGGTAATTACCGGGCAACGGCCGTTGTTTACAGAACCATTGCTTAGCAACGGGTATTGTATGGCTGCTTATTTCGCGGTCGTTGTCTAGCAACGGGTGTACCTGCCACAATATAATTTAGTAATAGAGTTCTTTGTGTTTCCTGCATCAGTCTGTGTGTGTACTATACCTCCTATCATTGCTAGGCAAACGCTCGGTAAATATGTTCCCGCGGCAACGAATACACACAGCATTAGAAGGATTGTTGGACGCGTGTGTCCGTGGATCTGCCTGAGTATTCCCTTATCGTTGCTACGTAACAACTCTGTAAAGACGTGCCCGCAGCAGTGAAGGATTGTTGATGGCGTCGTTTTCTGTGCAGTCCGTGTCGTATCAAAGGAAAGTAAACAATGATTTCTCAGAACTTCTTGTTATTATTGCTTTTGTGCCTAGTCCTACCTAAGCCATTTCCTGTTTGTGGCTCCCAAACTTCTTGAAATTGTCATTCGGCTTCGATGTTAACTTTGGTCACCTCTTATGCACCCAGAAGATTGTCTCGACGATAAATACGAGTACGTGAAGAATTGAGCGAACAGGTTGAAGGAACAGTAACTCTCTGGTCTTGTATTTGCGAGACGCTCGGTTCGAATCTCGGCTGGGACATCGTCTGTCGTGATTGAAGATAATCAGTGGTGCTGAAAGTGTCGTGAAATGACCCACTGAGAAGAATTTGAAGAATTGTAAGCCTCTGTTTGGTGTCTGGGGAGCCCCTTTCCTCCTGCAGTTCTTGTATAGGCGTGGGTACATTCGCGTAGTTTCCGTGTCTCTGTGTCTGTACTCTAGGGCCTGCAGGATGTTCATTTTAGAATTTATTCACGTGGATTCCGACCCTCAGGCACAATTGAGCACGTATTTTTGTTACGAATTTGTGTCTACTTCCCAATACACCATTCTTGTAACGTTTTGCTACTTCTAATTAACTTGCTCATGAGATATTAGATATACACCGAATTTCGTATAAGTCGAAAATTAATTATAATGTTTTGAATACGAACATAAAATATTGTTCTTGTTTTTACAGCCAGAATTTCAAATTGGGTTGCCTGTTGATTTTTTTAATTGAATATAGTGGATTGGAAATGTGGAATCGTTTTTATTAATCTCTTTTATAACCGTGTGTTTAGTCAGCGCTAAGTGAGAGATGTTGGGAGTGGAAACTACGCTGCTTTTGTGCAAGAGCGGGTTAAATCGTCATTATTCGTTCAACATTCGGAAACTTCCAACAGTTTTCCAAATTTTGCCCTTACACCTACTGGAATTTGAAGTCAAGACAGTTCCTTAATTTGTTATACCATTCATTCTTTCGTCTTTTACTTAGAGAACATTTTTCTTTAACGAAGTCGTTTAGTTCCATATGAAGTAAAATCCGACGTTTCGGGAACTGTCATCAGACACCGATGTAAGGAGTGAGACACTTGGCTGGTAGACACGTACATGAACCAATGATGGGGCAGTAGCGGAATCAGATGGTTACCCGTCCGGCAGTTGACCCAGCTCCATGTTGCTTGAGCTAGGTGCTGTACTTACTGAAGAGCACTCGCTCGCTTAACCGCGAAATGGGCTACAGATTAATCTTCATTCCGTACCAAGTCAGTCTTTATAAAAAAAATACAGTTTCACCTTAAACGCATACAGAATTTTTATTAAATGACCGAAATATTGTTTTTACCCATAGAAATAATATTTTGCTCGTATGCTAATATTTTTATTGCTACGTGTTATTTCAGTAGGTAAAAAAACACGCAGAATTCGCTAGTTATCAGCTTACATGAATTTGACCTTGCAGCTAGTAGGTGTTTAGTAAGAATTTATGGCATATTCGCTCAAAGCAAGAATTGTGGAGTCACATGACAGCCGGCCATTACTAGTCAGGGACCCGTAAACAACACAGACTGCTAACGCAATAGTTGAAAACGTCATGCCAACGCTAAGCAACAGTTGCACTGCAACAGAGGAACGTTGTTTTATACGCTGTCCGTGCCGAGATGTAACTGCTCCAATACCTTGGCTATGGTCAAGCTTACAGCCGTTCAATTGACTAAGCTGCCGTTGTAACAAGATACGCAAAGCACAATAGATCACTCTAGGTCGCGGTGCAAGGGCGAAGAAGGCCCACCCTTTATACATTCATTCATTCATACCACATGAGATACGTAACATAGGCTTAATCTGCTTTGCAGAGCCTGAACTGAGGACTTGAACATAGTGCCCAAGAAAGAATTCTCAGTGACACGCTATAAGCGCGTTACGTGCACTTGACAAAGGTCAGGCCTCTTCATAAGACACAACACCGTTTTCTCCTCAGAGAGGATGTTATATAAGGATTATGACCGCAAGGGTTCAGTTGGAAAAAAATCTCTGGTCGTGAGCCTCAAGGAGCTTGGCTCCAAGAGCAACTGATTAGCGGTAAGCTGCCAGTCTTAAGTAACTTTGACTTTGACTCAAATACCTCCACCGTAGCCCTGCGAGCCGTTGGAGGCGACGAAAAGAGAACCCGGTACCTGGGGCTACAACTGAGCCACTGTACCACGGGGGGATATAAATACGGGGACCTGGCCCTCCAGGGTGAGGTAGTCTCGAATCTGAAACAGTACAATATAGTTATGAGTCCCAAGAGACGGTGTCCTCAAAATTACTACGCTGGCGAGTTCCAACAGCAATTGTAAATGGCAGACCCTTCCCGTCTTCAGAAAGGGCACTCTACATCAACAAACCCGCAACCGTCTGACGGTAACAGAAACCTGATATTGGGCGTCAGGTGGGTCTCGACACCGAAATAGACTGGCCGACTGACCGTAGGTCGTAACATAACTTTAACTTTGAGAGTCGGTTGAGTCAGTTGAGAAGTTGGTAGGTGCCGGGAACAGTTGGAGAACCCAGATGATGGGAAACTTCTGCCGTTGAAAGCCGCTACCAAGCAACAGCTACTGAAACTGAGAAGACTTTTGTGTATGCTGTTTCAAAAAGTTGATTTAATTTCTTTAGAACTTGCCATATCCGTGGGGATCCGTTGCGCTGAACACGCAACACCCTCTATCCGCAAAAGTTGGCGCTAACTTCGCCGACAAACGGCAGTCGCTCGGTCGACATAGTTCGCTTGCGGACTAAAGGCCACAGAGAACTTACCATATCTTAGGAGTTAGGGCAGCTCAATCAGTATAACGAGAGGCTACGGGCTGTACGGCCCAGGTTCGATTCCCGGCAGTGCGAGATTTTTCTCTTTCAGCGTCCGAACCGACTCTGGGGCCCACCCAACCCCATATCCAGTTGGTACCTGGGGCTGTTTCACCGGGAGGTAAAGGAGCAAGGGCGTGAAACTGGACACTCACCTCTATCTAATGCCGAAATCAGGAAAGTTGGAGCTATACCTCCACTCCTCAGTACGTCTTTATGGCATCGCTCTGAACTAATTAAGCACAGGGACAACTTTACCATGTATTCTCTTGCATTCTGAGTCTGGCGTCGTCTGCAACTTACCCTTTATCGTTTTCTATTTTCTGGTCTCAGAATAGAAGAGGCGCCATACCCTGTTATGATCTCAAGGGCCCGGCCCTTGGCAGGGCAGTGTCCTCTCGCCCTTCATTTGAGATCATCCGAGTTCTGACTCCATACATGCAAGCATTTAGGGTCTACCCCTCTTCTAGGAAGCCGGAAGGTCCCGGGTTCAAGTCCCCGATGAGGTCATTCGATTTTATTTTAATTGACCTAATCCTTCCAGCCGCACTATGGCCCTGGGGTCGACTCAGCCTCTAACAGAAATGAGTACCAGGAATGTTCCTATGAGCCGACTGTCTAGAAAATGTGGGAGCCTCAGCGTCTCACAACCCTATGGGCCTCCACGGCCTGTTACAGGGATTCCTTTACTTACTTACTTACCCCTCTTTTAGGTACTTCTGCCGAGAATCGAACCCTGATTCCTCGACCGTCGATACTGTAGCCTAGTCATGATACTGATTGTGCTGGCCCGTCTCCTCTTGTCACTGCGGTTCGGCCTTCTTGCCCAAAATGGGAGTTTTTTTAGTTTGGTTCGAGTGAAACTGTACTGTCTCGCAGGACGCATGCGCATTGCGCCTCGCTGTATCGGCCGTTAATTAATCAGAGTTCGAGGCTGCGTCACTCCGCTTCCATTACTGTACCTGCTGTATTCGAATCTCATTCCCACAGTATCATAGGGCGACCCATATTAATTCACACTACAACCTGTTCTGAAAGTTGTGCGAAATGAAAACGATTTTATCTACATATATGTATGTGTGTGTAAAATGTTTCTGCAAGTAGAGATGAAAGATTTGAAGTTAAGCAGGCTCGAGTTACCATAGCAACCAACTGGCACGCTCTGAAGTCCGTCTTCTCTATGAACCAGGATAAGTCAGACAACGTGCACGTAACTTTGTCTGTCTATCTGTCTTCCTCTCTATCTATCTATCCATTTATCTGTATCTATATCTATCTCTATCAATTTTTGCGTGTATTTCTTATGTTAATGAGCGGCCCTCTCTGAACTCCTCTGGGTTTCCGAACATTCTCCGGCTTCCTCTACGCGCTTCTTACCACTCACAGCTGCAACTCTCAGTTGATTCAACCTCCTCTCAAAGTCGAAGTCAAATTTATGTTACAGCCGACGGTCAGTCGATCAGATTATCTTGGTGTCAAGCCCCATGTGGGACCGAAGAGCAGATTTCTGTTAGTGTCAGACAGTTGCGGGTTTGTTGACGTGGGGCGCCCTCTCAGACGAGACGACGGGGCTGTCGTTTACAATTTCTGATGGCCCTCGCTAGCGTAGTCATTCTTGGGTCCGAGTCCAGCTGGATTCATGACCACATTTTACTGTCTCAGATTCCAGACTCCCCCAACCTGGAGGGTCAGGTCCCCATGTTTATATCCCCCAGGAACAGGGTGGCCCGTTTATACCCCCAGGCACTGGGTTCCCTTCTCTTCGCCACCTACGACTCTCAGGGCTACGGTGGAGGTATTCGAACCTGTCTCCATACAGGCAAAGTCAAAGTCACATTGCGACTGACGGTCAGTCAGTCAGTCTTGGTGTCGAGCCCCATTTTGGGATCACGACCACATATTTATTACTCTTTGACAGTTACGGTCTAATGTCCTCCTTATACAGCCCTAACACGGACCGCACAGAAAACGTCTTCCATTATTCCGTTGTTCTGTCGTTGCCGGGGATACAGCATGCCCACAGAGCTGTTCCCTAGCAACGGCTGTTGTCCTGTCGCCTGTTTACACAGCTGTTACTTGGCAAAGGGTCTAGATGTCGCAGTATTATCCATGGTGAACCTCAGTTTGTAAACCGTACATTTAGGCTCCTGATACTGAAAGTTCAGTGTTCAGCAGTCGCACAAGATCCGTACACACTCCGTATGTGACCCTGCCTGTGTTCGCTTCCCAGCCACATAAATAATTCATCTTGCAGCAGAAACCGCCGCGCAAGATAGCTCAAACGCAAACGTTCAAATTTTGCATTATAAAAGACAATGCTACAGACACCTTGCCTCCATTATCCCTCTGTTTATTCTTATAATAAATTAAAATAAATTCATGTACAGAGCTGCTAAGTATACGGTGTTTTAAGCTTGTTTTCTGGCCTGCGCATGAACAGAAATGTGGCCACAAGTAGTGGGGTGTAGTTCCAGCCTCAGGGTGGGAGGCAAGGAGGGTCGTGGGTTCCGAAGCGTGGGAGCCTCTACCTGTACAGCTGAGACTTGTTGGTTGGTGGGTCTGTCGCCGTATTCTGGGCAAGTTTTATGCTAAAATTCAATTGATTGTAATTAAAAAGTAAGAAATCTATTGTTTCATTTCGTACATTTCTGAAATCTTGATAAATAGCATTATTTTGTAAAGACACAGAAATGGGTTGATTTTGGAAATGAAAAACTGAAAAAAGTGTCATTAGTATACACGTATACTAAGTTGCGGGGGGGAGGGGGCGGCATGCAGTAGCATAGGCACTATGCTACAAACTGGAAGGTCGCGGGTTCGATTCTCGATGAGGTGGCTTGATTTTCCAGTTGACCTAATCCTTCCAGCCGTAGTATGTCCCTGGTTTCGACTCAGCCTCTAACACAAATGAGTACCAGCAATCTTCCTGGGGGTAAAGGGCGGCCGGCGCGTAAGGCTGACAACATCACCGCCATCTATGAGCCGATTGTGTAGGAAGTGTGGGAGCCTCGACGTCTCACAACCTTATGGGTCTCTACGGCCTGTTACAGGGATAGTTTTACCTATACGAATTTGAAAGTCGACACGATGATGCTGGGGGGGGGGGACGGCTAGACCGCTGTACTAACCTATATTCCCTATTTTTTTAATTGCTAGTGGGGTGGGACTAAGTCCCGTGTACTGCGGCCATTTCTGGCCTATTGTACCAGCCCCAGATGATAGGTGAGGGTGATTGTGGGGCAATTGGTGGAATGAAGATTGGCAGGGGAAACCGAAGTACTCAGAGAAATCCTGCCCCAGCGTCACTTTGTCCACCACAAATCCCACTTGACCAGACCCGAGATCGAACCCGGGCCGCCTCGGTGGGAAACCAGCGACTAACCGCTTGAGCTATGGCGCGACCCTAACCTATGTTCCCCATCTCAGTTAATGGACTCGACCAACTCCACTGCGCATTCTCGTAGGAATGGCCAGGCATAAGAACGTACACAGCAGTTGGAGCTAATTGAATTCAGTTGCTTAAGTACGTGTTTTTATTTAAGTAGTTCCAATGCGTTTTTGTATGTTTTTTGTTTTTAAAAGGTGTTTTCAGGCGAACTCTGTTTTGAGTCTAGATTTGCTTTCATTGTGTTCCCCTCCCCCCTTCACTATGTACATTGAACTAATCAATGTCCCGGCTCGTTAATTGGTTCAACCAGACAGAGAGGCTCTCGTAATTAGCCCATAGAAGCACTTGGATACATAGCACGGTCCATAGAATGGGCATAGAACAGGTATTGGCATAGAGACTGTGGAAGTGTGCGCTGTCTGATAAAATTCAGTTATTACGCGGCCTCCCTTAAAATGATTAAGTGAAAGCGTGAGGTTCATTTCTCCGTGCGTCCGCTCCACGTGACAGGAATCATCTTGGATTTGAGGTGTTTACAGATGTGATCGTGAGGCACGCGGTAGCGTAGTTGGTTGAGGCACTGCGCTTTTTTTTTTAGTTGCATAGTGAGGGGTGGAGTCCAACTGGGTCCACTCTGCACGGTGGCAACTGATTGGCCTACTGTACCTGCTTCGGGTGATTATGATGGTGGAGAATTTGATGGAATGAAGATTTGGTAGCCGAGCGGTCTAAGGCATGCACTGTCTTCACTCGCTCGGAAGCCGGTATCGTGGGTTCGAATCCCACTCAGGGCATGAATGTTTGTGTACAGGTAGAGGCCTTGCTACGAGCTGATCACCCCCCCCCAAGGAGTCCTACCGAATGTGTAAGATCTAGAAAAACCGAAGTGAACGGAGAAGTTCATGGAGGTAGGCCTAGGCCCACTGGGGCTGTAGTGCCAAGGAAAAATAAAAGATTTGGCAGGGGAATCCGAAGTAACCGGAGAAAATCTGCCCCAGCGCCACTTTGTCCACCACAAATCCCACATGATCGAACCCGGGCTGCCGCGGTGGGAAGCCTACCACTAACCGCTTGAATTATGGCGCGGCCAGACATTATGCTAAAAGCCCAAAGTTCGCGGGTTTGATACCCGATTAGATCATTGGGGTTTTCAATTGGCCTAATCCTTCCAGCCGCACTATGGCCCTGGGATCGACTCATCTTGTAACAGATATGAGTACCAGGAATATTCCTGGGGGTGAAGAGCGACCGGCGCGTAAGGCTGACCTTACCGCCATCTGTGAGCCGATTGTCTAGAAAATATGGGAGCCTCGACGTCTCACAACCCTATGGAACTTCACGGCCTGTTACAGGGATGATTTCACCTGTACCTTTACTATCACTTTACTACGTGACGCTACATATTCTCCTAGAAGTTCACCGACGTTTCGAGGGAATGTATTGCCTCCATCTTCAGAGTGGGAGAGCATACCAAGAAGACAGCTATCAAGATGCAAGCAGCGTGTTTGGCAGTGGGCAGGGGTGAGGATGGAGGCAGCACGTTCTCCCGAAATATTGATAAACACTTATCACACTGGACTCAGGAAATCTATAATATTCCCCGTCATTGCTAGGCAACGGCGAGAAATGGCGATAGAATAAATATCAAAGTGTTCCGGTAAAGAAATACGGGAGAAGAGAGGGAAGGAGATAAAGGTACTGAAGAACGGAGCTAAGAGAAATGGTTTATCTTGAAGAGGAGATAGGAAGGGAGGAGATGTTGATGATAGGAGGGTGCGAGGGGGTGGAAAAGAGGTTCTGTACTACCGAACATGCAGTTTGCCGGTTGGAACTGTAGTTAACGGTAGCTGTGTGTCACCCCTTGTAGCGGTGCGATGTTTTTAGGTGAGGTAGTATTACGTTGTGCGACAAGAAATCACGGTGTGGGTGAAGCTCACATCATATCCCAGAACTGGCCAGCACCCAGTACCCTCCATGGGTTTTGAAGCACTGTTCTCATTTAAATGCCAGTCTTAATTAACGTCCTTATTAACTTTCATCAGGCGCGCTCGTCTCCCCTCGCTCGTTAATCGCCCCGTACCTGGCCACATATCCCGGCGTCTCGTCATTATATCTTGCTCGCCCCCTCTGTTCCACGCTGCGCAGTCACGGAGCAGTGGATGTCCAAAATGCTACCCGTGACGTGTCAGAGTCAGAGTTACTTTACGACTGGCGCTTTACAGCCAATCAGTTCGTTTGGCGCCATCCCCTTGAGACCCACGACCAATTTTTTTTCGACTGAACGCTTACAGTTATAGTCCTTATGTAACATCCTTTCTGAAGAGAGGATGGTTCTGTCGTTTACAATTGCTGCTGGACCTCGCCAGCGCAGTCATTCCCAGGTCTAAGCCCCGCGGGACTCATGACCATAATATACTGTCTCAGATTCGAGACTCCTGGAGGGCCAGGTCCCCGTATTTACATCCCCCAGGAACAGTACGGCCAGGTTCTACCCCCAGGCAGTGGGTTCCCTTTTCGTCGCTTCCTATGACTCTCAGAGCTACGGTGGAGGTATTCGAACCCGCCTCCACACACGGGTGGTTGCGGCCTGACATGGCGTCCGAAAACACGAATATTGAAGACAGAATAGACGTCTATTGCTAGGAAACGACTAGGTAAACACATTCCCGCGACAAGGAATACACAAGCAACAATCGAGTTTGCGGGAACAATGTAGGAGGCGCCACTTGACGGCTTACCGGTTGCTAGGGTCACAATTCTTGCTAGTAAATTATTGATTAAATAAGGTACATGCTGCTTTCCTATTCAGGGTGGAATTGATTAGGGTGAGGGTTAATGTATGTGCAGACCTGGTCGAAAAGGACCACGAAGGACGGATGGGGACTGGATAGTATTCAGGCAAATTATATTTAAAGTGGCCCTTTTATTTACCCATGAATGGCCACAGGCTCTTTTCCTGTCCACCGTCTGAACCTCAGATCCATAAAAATGGGGTCAGATTTTGAGCCCTTTACAGCGTATGAGCGGTATCTTCGAATTTTTTCAGTTTTACGAACAAGGAGGAATGATAAATATATTTTTGAGAGTATTTCAGTAGGAATAAATCAGTGAGGATGCGCTATATGGCTCATCTTGAGAACGTTTGTACATCCCTCGCACAGTGAGGGTCTCAGATTGAAGTTCGAAGTATGCGAAAGTTTAATGCTTCTCGACCCAGGTCCCACAGATTATATTGACGTTTCCGAATGCCATATTTCGAAAACGTTATTACTTGGAGCATTGTATGTTTGGGGGCGGGGGTGGAAAGTGAGGGGAGGAGGCCACATGAATTGTAATATCCTTGAATCCATCCCCTGTTCATATGTTCCCCATGTAACAAACTTCCCCGAACAGTGCAAAGTTCAAAATAAAGTGTTTTAATCAATTACTCTGTCATGAAACCCTTCCCCCCGCTGCAGCCATTACGGCTTCAGTAGGGAACGTTTTGTTTTGTTTTATTTTCGTGTCCTGTGCTTTTTTATATTTGTACATCGACGCAAATGACAAAGCTATTGGGGTTGACATATTGTACAGGCAGAAAATGTTTCCTGTTCATTGGCGAATTTCAACATGTAATTGCAAAAGTGTGTTACGATGCAGTCCAATTTATATACCAGAAGTTAATTCGGAGCCTGGAGAGCTCAGTTGGTACAGTGACTAGGTTCCGGATTTGAATACCAAAGGTATGGGGTTCGATTTCCTGTAGGAGCAAATGTTTTTCTCTTCTCCATAGAATTCTTACTGCCTCTGTCTCCGCCCGTCCTCTTATACTATAGCTACCGGGGTTTAAGCGGCCGCGGCGTGAAGGTGGCCACTCACCTTCGTCTAGTGCGCCAAATCCTGTAACAACCAGAATAACTCAGTCGGTATACTTACGGCCTGGACGGCCGAAGTTCCTTTCCCTGCAAGGGCAAGTGATTTTTCTCTACTCCACCTCGTCCAAACCGACTCTGCTGGCTCATTCTCTATGAGTAAAATGGCCGGGGCGTGAAAGTAACCAGTCACCTTCATCTAGTTCCGAGGTCTAGATTGACAGTATACCTCCACTCCCCCACACGCTTTCATGGCGTTATGCTTAATTAGTCGAGCTCAGAGACAACTTTGCCCCTATCTTACTTCTTTTCCCCCTTGGCACTAGAGCCCCAGTGGGCCTAGGCCTACCTCCATGAACTTCTCCGTTCACCCTGTCTTACTTAGGGAAAGTTAATTCACGTTTGTAAGCTGCCGTGTTAACATTCAGATTGAAGACTACAGTTGAAATCGAACAAGACGGCGGGTGGGTGACCTTGCTTACTGCGCAGAACGAAACATAAACAAACCTGTAAGACTGCGGCGTTGCTATATATTCCTACTCGAACTTGTCTTGCATTGTAATTCTAAAGCGCATCTTGAAACCCTGGCGTATCAGTTGAGAATATACTTTCATTATTGCTGGTTGTTTAAGATCTTAAAATTAGCTGGATTCTTCCTCCTACATCATTTGAAATTCAGCGTTCTCCTGCCTGTATAACTTATTGCAGTTTATAAAACGCCGTTACTTTAATGGAGGGTGAACCGCCTTGACCAGTCTGCATTCGATCAGTCTCCCTTAACATGTAAAGTACAGTTGTTGCTGTATTTGACACCTGATTTAAAGTGTAAAAACCCCACACATCGCCTTTATATATTTCTTATATTTCTCAGAATAAACGTCTTTTACAACAAACATCACGTGTCGTGTTATTTTTATCAATATTTTTGCTTAAAGCGAGGTACGACGATAGGAGGGGGTTGTAGATCACTGGCAGTTTTGACACTAGAAAGTCGATCACAACTTGTTTGAAGTTGGACATGCCTGATTTAGTACATATTTGTGCGTCAGAAGATTAAACTATAAAAACCTTCTCACTGATGCTAAATTAATGTGATATGTTCGTTTAACACTGGATACATGCTTATTTGTTAGTTCGTCAGAAAATCCCCGTTTCTGTCACTTGTTTTCATCCCGTTACTTACCAGAACCTATTGTGATGCACCATCGTCAGTTAACATTCTCGAAAATTATGCGATTTTTTCTATTATTGTCCTTCTCAATAAGTGACTTCTCTTGGACTAAACTAATGCACTCTTGGGACATGCGGTATATACACGTATTTCTTCCCTCCTCGAAAATACACCACTTCGTCAATACATTGACCACTCGCGAAATGCTATTTAAGGAAATGATGGATATTTTCTTTTCTGAAAATCACATGAAATAGACATGTACACGTTTTAGGCAAAATACAGTCTATTTAATGTTGAAGCAAGTGGTTAATATGGTAACCATCGTGGTTTAAACGTTTCAACCAAGTATGAAGTCTTGTTCTCATGGCGGTGCGCATGAGGATTACACCTATGATGTGACGCTGTGTAGTTTTGTGGATATGTACCGACGTTTCGGAGTAGTCATGTCAAATTAGAAGCCAATCCTGGAAAAGGTAGTAGTGTTCATAAAAAAGATATGTTTTTGCAAGCGTGGGATATGGGTTACATAACCGAATTCCGGCTCCTGTCACATGAATTATAATTTTGAATGTAGGCGACAGCTCCTAAACTCTTTCAATTAATGTGNAGTGAGGTTAGAAAATCATACAATTAAAATTACATATTGAAGAAAGCAGTCTTCTGGATTGGCACCGTGTATATGTGGTGTTAACCGACGTTCCACCGAAACGTCGGTTAACACCACATATACACGGTGCCAATCCAGAAGACTGCTTTCTTCAATATGTAATTTTAATTGTATGATTTTCTAACCTCACTTCAACATATTTCCACAGATGCGGAATTTAAGAAAGAGGGAAGACGTGAATTGAATCATTAAAGAGAACAGGAGGAAGAGACCATAGAAAAGGGAGGCCAATAACGGAGCGCTAACTTAACTTTGCAATATAATTGCAATTATCTCGAATTGTAGACCTTACGCTCTCCTCATACCTTCCTTCACTCCCGTAGAGCTCTGGCCAAGTTCAGAGACGACCCCACAGAACTTCGCACTCCTTGTTACCCCGACCCCTTCTCCTCCTCCCCGTAAATTCGCTTCCCTTCCCCTCTTCCAGTCCTCTGGAACGAGAATCTTATTTTTAAACTTACAGTTTCACCCTCGATCGAGCAAACCATTATATCATCAAGAGGAAACAAATTTATCGCCAAGCTGGAAATATTCTAATTCCCAACTCTTTGCTATTTCCTTGACGATGTTTATTTTATCTCTCTGCTTCATGGATGAATATTGTTTCAGTTGCTGATTTACTAGTCGATAAGTACCTTCGTTAGCCCTACAAATGCCAAGTGTCGAAAATTTCGATCTCTACAAAAACTGCTACATCTGACAGCATGTGACATCTGTCGACATTTTAACTTGACTACGTAGTCAAGAAATAGTTGGATGATTTATTTTTCTTACACTTGAAGTTCTTAAGGAGATTTTGCTTGATGCTGTAGGCATTACAAGTTGTACTTCTCTTATTAGAGTTTAGTTTATATAGCCCATGCGATAGCTTAGCACTACACACAGGTCCTCTGTCAGTACAGGCTTTACAACGTAGATTATGCCTAACTAACTTATCTCATGCTACAACGGCAGCTTAGTCATTTGAACGGTCGTAAGCTTCACCTCCGCCAAGTTTAACCAAACTACTAGTCGTCGTTATATAACCCCGGCACTGACCGCACAGGAAACATATCTTCCATTGTTTTGCGTTCTCTCTTTACCGGGAAAACGTGTTCACAGAGCTGTTCCCTAGCAACAGCTGTTTACACAACAGTTACGCCTACATGTCAATACTTATCAACTACTAAACTTACATTGCATCGAATGATGGGGTGGCTAGTGAATTATGAATTGGGAATGATATGAAATGAATCGTACGTTGCGTAATTTGGTGTACTATCCCTGCATTCGCGAAGTGGGATCGCGTAATACCATGAAATATCTCAGGATCGCTGGGCTCCGGGTCCGGAATTGAACAAAGGACCTCCAGAATAAGAAATCTTGCAACTGCAAACCAGTAACTTTCCTGTCTTTTCCAAGTTGTAGGAATATACAATGAAAGTGAGACACGTATATATAGTCTCAGGGACTATCGTGTCTGCAAGTGGGACCCGATTGGGACACAACTTCTCGAGGCTATCAAAGTGCATTGGGCCGATAGGTTTATCAGGACAGAGCTTCCCTGGTGCTCTGGATCCGTCACTTTCGTCACGTTCTCCCCTGTCCNGCTCTATGCTACAAGCCGGGAGGTCAGTGGAAGTTTTACCGCACTATGACCCTGGGGTCAGGCCGCGCCATAGCTCAAGCGGTTAGTCTCTGGCTTCCCACCGCGGCACCCCGGGTTCGATCCCGAGTCTCATAAAGTGGGATTTGTGGTGGACAAAGTGGCGGTGGGGCAGGTTTTCTCCGAGTACTTCGGTTTCCCCTGCCAATCTTAATTCCACCAGTTGCTCCACAATCACCCTCGCCAATCATCTGGGGCTGGTACAATAGGCCAGAAGTGGCCGCAGTACAAGGAACTTAGTCCCACCCCATTAGCAATAATAATAATAAAAATAACGACCCTGGGGTCGATTTAGCCTCTAACAGAAATGAGTATCAGGAATCTTCCTGGGGGGTAAAGGGAGGCCTGACCGCCATCTGTGAGCCGATTGTCTAGAAAACGTGGGAGCCTCGACTTCTCACAACCCTGTGCGCCTCCACTGCCTGTTACAGGGATAGCTGTTTCACGTATTCAGCTCTGAGGGAATACAAATTTTTACAGTTTAGACTTATCTGTTGATATCTCAATCAGTGTAGTGACTAGACTACGGCCTGAAGGAACGAGAAATTGCTGTTCGATTCTTGGTAAGGGCAAAAGATTTTTTTTCTTCTCCGGAATGGCCCACCCAGCCTCTTATCTGAGGGCTTCCGAGGGATGTTTTCTGCACGAGTAAAGCGGCAGGGTGTAAGGGTCTGATCGCTCACCTCTGTCTGTTGCCGTGGTGAAGAATAAATATAAAAAATACATGAAGTAGTGAAAATTATTGACCTCACCGGGACTCGAACTCCGACTCCTCCGTCGTCCATCCTGTAGCCAGTCGCTATACCGACTACCGGATATTAAAGTTAGCCCTGAAAGGCAAAAAAAAAAGAATCTTAGAGCCCAATTAAATGAAAGATTTGGTAATAGAAGTAGCGCTGATGAAAGTATATAACAAAATATCGCTGTAGAGCTTTATTTGAGAACTATAAAAAGACAGTACATTTAGTCATCGATAGAGGACTCAGAAGTTGTACTTGTTGTTTGAACGTAACAATGCAGGCTTGAAGAAACTGTCTCAAGTTTTGTCTGAACAGACAAGTGACTCATCTGCCTTACTGAATGCCGCGTGTCTTCTTAAAGTGTGTACTCAACTGTGAACAGCATTTTCCTTTCGTATTTCTATCCGGATTTTCCGACATTACTGTATCATGTTAAACCGGATTCATGTGGAGAATTTTCATGATATTTGAAGACTGAATGTATTTTCATTTGCTGATTTAATGTTCAAGATTATTTGTGTGAACGCATACCCTGTATCTAAACTAAACTAAACTCTGTGGCTTTTATTCCGCAAGCGAATTACACCGACCGATCGACCGCCGCTTGTCGGTGAAGTTAGTGGCAATGTTTGCGGATAGAGGGTGTCGCGTGGTCTGCGCAATGGATTCCCAAGGCCTTCAATCTCGGTTTTCTAGACCGGAGCCGCTACTTTTCCCTTCAAGTTTCTCAGTTATCCTCACGAGGCTGAGTGGGCCCCGTTCCAGGCCCACTACTTCTCAGAAAATCTGATAACGCCGGGAATCAAACCCAAAACCTCTGGAACTGTAGCCAGGAACTCGTTATCTAGCAAGTAACAAATGTAGATTTGTTTGCTGTTGCTCTGAGGTAGAAGAACTCACCTGCTAAGAATCCTCTGTCACAAGGAAAACTGCATCTGGTGACCGCCAAGTAACTCTTCTTACTGAGGTCAGAAACTGCCAACGTCGAAATTTCGTTACCACAAGAATCCTGCAGCGATGCAGGAGGCTAGAGATTTGCATAATCTGGTGTAAACACGTCCTACTGGTTCCTGTATTTTAGCTTGTATTATAAGTGAAAGTGAAGCTCCCTCTGTCCCTGTCTGTCGCTTTCTCCCTCTCTCTCTCACACACACACACAACCCTTTAAAGCAAGTAAACAAAACAACCTTATAGTATAACCTTATTATTGTTACGTACAATCTCTATACGGCCTACCCCTGAAGTTGATGGCTATGGTAAAAGGGGGATGTATGGGGGTTGAAAGGGAGAAGGGTAGGATAATGTCATTACATATTCTAATGGCTAAGTTAAGGGCGTTGAAACAAACAACGAGGGGTTGTACAGGAGGGTCATTCGAGACGACAAAGGAGATATAAAGGAAAATATCCCGTAGCTCCTTTCTTCCGAGATATCGCCGTTTCAGAAGCATCATAAAGCTAAAGTTGTCTCTGTACTTAATTAAGCACTAAGATATGAAGACGTTTTGGGGATCTGAGGTATAGATCCACGCATTTTTAACCTCCGCACTACATGGAAGTGAGTTGTCTGCTGCTCGCATCGGTTACCTTTGCGGCGAAAGAGTCCTCAGTGAGGCTGGGTACGAGGTTTTTGGTAAAAAAAAGTAAAGCTATCCCTGTAACAGGCCGTGGAGGCCCATAGGGTTGTGAGACGTCGAGGCTCCCACATTTTCTAGACAATCGGCTCACAGATGGCGGTGAGTTTGTCAGCCTTACGCGCCAGTCGCCCTTTACCCCTCTGGAAGATTCCTGGTACTCATTTCTGTTAGAGGCTGAGTCGACCCCAGGGCCATAGTGCGGCTGGAAGGATTGAGTTAAGTGAAAAATCCAATGACCTCATCAGGATTCGATCCTGCGACCTTCCGGCTTGTAGCATAGTGCCTCAATCACTACGCTACTGCTTGCCCCACGCGGTTTTTCATGGAGAAAGAAAAAAGTCTTTCCCCTGCCGAGAATTGAATCCAGATTGCAGCCGGTAACGGGTTCATATACCGACTGAGCAGACCGGCTATCTATCGGAACACAGCTCAACCTCACGTAGTTTTGAAGGTGTTTGCAGACGTTTCGGGGGGATCTACCTGTATCTTCTTCCACGGATACATCGGGTACCCCACGTAATGTTGGTACCCCCAGTTACCTAACTGCACGGTGTCATATCTCAGAAGGGCATGATCTAATTCTTCACCGATGCGAACACCTCAGGTCTCAACACGCAGTTATCCACCACAATGGCTCAAGCGGTAACGATTCTGGCTTATATTCTGCAGATGCCCAGTTCGAACATCAACCGGGACGTCAGCCATTTTGACTTTTTTTCTTTACAGTTTTCTTCAGTGCCTCTCAGCAGTAGCACGGCCTTTCTCTTCCCCAGTCTTTCCAATTCATTATTAATAACTCGTTCTACCATTCGGTCTTATATACAGTATATTGGGGGCACGCGGTAGCGTATGCTACAAGCCGGAAAGTCACGGGTTCGATTCCCGATAAGATCAGTGGATTTTTCAATTGACCTAGTCCTTCCAGCCGCACTGTGGTTCTAGTGTCGTCTCGGCGTCTAACAAAAAATGAGCACTAGAAATCTTCTTGGGTGTAAAAGGCGGCCGGCGCTCGCCCATGAAGGGGGCTGAGTACTGTGGGTTTGAATATAAGCTGGCGACGAACCCGGGGGAAAGGGTAGTTGCGATAGCGCGGAAACTTTGGGTCTAACTTAGGATTGCTATTTGTTCCGCCCCCTCCAGAGTGTAGATAACATGTCTGCAAGGTTAATTAGATCGCCTCCACTGACTAATATCTAAATAATTAGGAAGCGTGCTATTTCGGGGTGTCCGCAGAAAGCTAAATGCTATTTTATGTACCAGAGCGGGCAAACGGCGGCTCTCCGACAATACGTTCTGCTTTAGCACAGCTCTAACTTCGGGTTTGGGCACGAGAACCCCGGGTCTGTGGGGAAGAGGGAAGGGCTTACCAAGGCAGAGGCAGAGAGAGAGAGAGGAGTAGCAGTTATTAAGAGAAAATGTACTGTGTTCAGTTTGCACAGAAGTTAGGTTTCCAGTTATCAGTGCACTGCTCCAACTTGGAAGTTGGACAGATTACAGTCTTAAAGTTGGATTCCTTGTACTCACAACGGTAACTGTGGAAGGTGCCATCTTCTGGGATGTGATACCTTGTGGTCCCATAGAAATTCGTTCACGTTTCGGAGGATCATAATGTTTCCATCTTCAGAGTCGAAGAGAAAATCAAGCAAAAATTAAAGCAGGAACCACAGCATGCTGTGTCATACGTACCTACTTATATATATTGCTATAAGCCAGGAAGTCGCGGGTTCGATTCCCGATGACGTTATTGGATTATTTCAATTGTCCTAATCCTTCCAGCCGCATTATGGCCCTGAGTTCGACTCAGCCTCTAACTGAAATGAGTACCAGGAATCTTCCTGGGTGTAGCCGGCGCATAAGGCTGACAACCTCACCGCCATCTGTGAGCGGATTGTCTAGAAAGTGTGGGAGCTTCGACGTCTCACAACCCTTTGGGCCTCCACGGCCTGTTACAGGGATAGCTTTATTTCTTGCTTGTACTGTGTCTATCGAGCTATATTGTTGCGTGCATCGTCTATGAATCAGTATCGATCTATAGATCTACAATAATGTAATAATGATTTAATGTATTTTTTAATTTTCCTGGGGCAGTTTTTTTTTATTGATTGTTCTTGGCGATCTCGGTGCAACTTTTTGTCTCATCTTGTTGTTTTCTTTTGTTATTTTTGATTCAAATCGGTGTTAAATTTTGTTAATTTGAGTGAAGATTTTGTGGTTGTACCTGTCTGTTTACCTATCCGTCTTTATATCTGTGAACCTCTCAAGTATCTATATTTATCAGTTTATCTATCTTCTCTATATATCTGCCTGTGTTTCCATCTCCCTGTCTGTACGTCTATCTCTGATTTATATATTTCCCTGCCTGTCTATTTATTTATATATCTTTCTGTATATTCAGATTTAGAGGCTGCCGTACATTCAGTGCGACCTTGCGGTCCACAACCAACACAGATAACAAACTTATCATCAACCAAATCTCTGTTTATCCATCTGTGTATTTTTTTAATTCACTTTGGAGGGGGGGAAGTCCAACTGGGTCCACTCGGCACGGCGGCCACTGATTGGCCCCAGGTGATTATAATGATGGAGAATTCGGTGGAATGAAGATTGGCAGGGGAAACCGAAGTACTCGGAGAAAACCCGCCCCAGCGTCACAAATCCCACTTGACCAGACCCGGGATGGAACCCGGGTCGCCGCGGTGGGAAGCCAGCGACTAACCGCTTGAGCTATGGCTCGGTCTATCCGTGTATCTGCCACGCCCACACGCATCTGTCCGCCTTGGAATCAGCGAATCGGCCAGCCCGCGGTACATTCCTGCATCTGCCCGGCACAGCCACGTCATTTGACCTTTGAGCGAATAACCTTTATGTATTATTGCCGTCACCGGGAAAGGAATATCCTTTCACTGTCACTGTGAAGAGTGCTGTCTTCTGGGATGTGACGCCGTGTAGTCCGGTAGATGTTCTTCGAAAGGTTGCCCTCGTCTTTAGCGTCGGTTCCATCTGTTAATCTTTTGTGGGTTGTGCGAGGCTGTGAGTGTAAGCATATATACATATATATATCGTCGTTGGCGATGAATTGAAAGGAATTTGGAAGGGCGCGGTCGTTGTCTGACCCCGTCATTTGTGTGGATACAAGCGGCAGCGTCATAGGTCAGGCAGTTGTACACTGGGGTCGAGCTAAGGTCAGGTAATGTGGGATTTGTGGTGAATGAAGTGGCACTGAGGTAGTTTTTCTGCCAGTACCTCGGTTTCCCCTGCCAATTCTTATTCCACCGACTGCTCAACACTCATCTAACATCCGGGGCTGATACAACAGGCCAGTTAGTGGCCGACGTACCAAGTTGACTCAGTCTCATCCCACTCCAAGAAACTAAAAAGGAAACTGTGTGGATGGAAGATAGAAACTAACAAAACCTTATTCAGAATAGTCGCCATGTAATCCCAGATTCGTACGAAGCACTTCTCGGGTACAAAGTCTCGAGTCTTTACAGCTTGCGCGAACTTCTTTGGCTCATATACTCGTAAATGTGAACGTACAGTATGTAACGCAATATGGTGCACTGTAAGACAGCCGGCGTTTCGGACGAACATGTCGCTTCCATTTTCATGGTTGAAGAATAAGCCATTCAAGAAACCAGCAGGTAACTAGAAGACCTCATGCCTGGCTTATTCTGCAACTGACTACACGACGTTACATCCCAGAAGGGAGGACAGTTGTCCCTGTGCCTAACTAACTAAACACACGCCATGAAGTTGTTGTATGGATCCACATTTTCTTGACCTCGGCAGTACTTGGAGGTGTGTGGTCAGCTTCACGCCCCGGCCACTTCAGCCCCAGGGAAAGGGCCCCTGCTGCTCATTGGATAGTAGGTTGGGTGGACCCCAGAGCCGGTATGGACTGCGTGGACAAGTGAAAATTCTTGACCCTACCGGGACTCGAACTCCGAACCCTCGGTCATCCAGGCCGTAACCAGTCGCTGTACCGTCTGAGCTATCTCTTCATAACCACCGGTGGCATAATCTAAAATCCTACATAGGATCTGTTCGTTGATATTGAAACCATAAAAGCTAAATGAATTTTGGAGAGGATGTCTCGAAGGTAATATTGTGTGTCTGATAGGCTGTGTTGGTACGGGGTTGCTTTTGTATTGTGATAAGAGTTGCGAAGTTATCTTTTATGTAGCCCCCGGACAGGTAGAACATGGCCTTTAAGGGATGCATAACCGAAGCATGAAAACAGCCCATTAGCTGGTGTAGCGGTTTTACAAAAGAAGGGGGGGTAGAATGCCTTCCTCCCTCCCTCCTCACTTCTCTATAATAGCCAGTCCAAATAGCCGCAGCGGCGGTGTAACGGCGCGTGACGTCACGCTAGTCCGGTCACGTGACTCGCATTCAAGTACCATTTAAAATGTGGGGAACCCCCTGTATGGCTGCGATGCAAAATTGTAGCCTGCAGTTTCTAGTAACAGACATGAAATGCTGAAATCGGAGGACATGTATAGTATGGTCTTCTGGGTTTTAACACCGTGTAGATAATAGAGATTCCGGTGTTTCGGAAATATATCGGCTACTTCTTCAGGATTGAAAAGTGATCTAAGGAAACAGAAACAGTCTACAAGCTTCCTCGTGCTGGGTCTAATTTTTAACTCAGAAGTTGGACGTAACATTCCGAAACGTCGGTTGAATTTCGATGGACTACCCTGTGTTGTATCCCAGAAGGTAATCGAATACGTGCCCGCGAGAAGGAAAAACAAATGAACGCTGCTTCTCCCAGTCAGTTCGCTTTGCGCTCTGCCCTGACTTGCATCTGCCTTGAGATTTTGCTCTTTTTAAAAATCATTTTAGCATTTTCTGTTGTCATTTCTTTAGCAAATCGTAACCCTGTAACTAGCGCCTCCATAGTTTGTTTCGGGCAGTAAAATTGACGATTTATTTTTCTCTTGATTTTTTCGGCCGCTTCCGAACGTGACCCCGAACCGGAAATATTTATTCGCTTTCCGAACTCTGTCCAGGAACGTAAATATACTTGAAAGGGGGAGGGGGCTGTGGTAAAGCAATCCCCGTACCAGGCCCTGAAGGCCCTTAGGGTTGTGAGACGTGGTGACTCCCACATTTTCTATAGTCAGTAGGCTAAGAGATGGCGGTGAGATTGTCAGCCTTAAGCGCCGGCCGCCCTTTACCCCCAGGAAGATTCCTGGTACTGATTTCTGTTAGAGGCTGAGTCGACTTCAGGGCCATAGTGCGGCTGAAAGGATTATGTCAATTGAAAAAAAAAATCGACCTCATCGGGACTCTAAACCGAGACCTCATAGTACCTTAACCAAGTACGCTACCGGGGACCGGCTGTGCGTCCAACGAAAGTATAATTCGGTTTTCTCTAGAATCCAAAATTCTCATAAATTATACAGCTAATTAAAATTCTCGTAAGTCTAAAAAACATTTGGTTTACATATAAACAAAAAAAAAATATTTCTCAACTCTAAAAATCCGCGCGAAATGTAAGAATAACTTAACTTGATTTGCATTGTAGCCACGTCAGGGATCTCGTTGCTATGCAACGCACACAGATTACATGTCATCTTCACTTTAAAAAATGGAACAGTTTTGTTGGTTCTGGGAATGTGATTTAGATGTGACTCGAACATGCATGTGGTTGTGCTGGCGTGGGCTGCATTAAAATGCTCCAACGTTTAACACTTCCAGGCTTCAAAGCAACAAGAAGTTCTGACAACGTCTGTCAGTATAGCGATATGCTACAGGCTAGGTGGCTGGGGTTTGATTCCCGGCAGACGCAATAGTTCTTTTCTTTCCACAGCGTCGAGACGGACTCTGGGGCCCACCCAGCCTTCTGTCCAGTGGTACCGGAGCTGTTTCACCGGGTGTTAAGCCTGCCGTGGCGTGAAGCATACCCACCGCTTCCACATAGTAGAAAAAGGTAAAGTTGGCCCTGTGTTCAACTGATTGAGCACTACGACATGAAGGCGTATGGGGGAGTGGATGTATAAACCCACGTATTTTGAGGTGCCGCTTTACTTCCGGCGAAAGAGCCCCCAGTACCCATTCGATAGGACGCTGAATGGGCCCCAGATCCGGTCTGAACATGGAAAGGAGAAAAATTCTGTCCCTACCGGGACTCGAATTCGGAGCCCTCGGCCGTCTAGCCCCTTGCCAGTCGCTGTACCGACTGCGTTATCCTGGCTTCTACTTCCATATTGTACCGAGGTCAAGAATGGTGGAGTTGTACCTCCGTACGTCTTTATTGCATGGTGTTTAATTAATTAAGCACAGGGACATCTTTACGTCTTATTTCCCGTCAAGGCGATGATTCTTGTTAATATTTCTGTCCTGAGCACGTCTGTTTCGTGGTAACTGTCTTCCTTGCTTAATAAACCTTTCTTCACAACAAATGATGTGGTTGATGACGTTTTTGTCAGCGAATGCATGCGCAACAATAGAAGCATTGTTGGGCTCTCCCTGTCGTATCAAAGGAGAGACTATGTGTCTGTTTATCCCCATATCGTTGCTAGGCAACGGCTGAGTAAACACGTTCCCACGGCAACGAAAAATTGTTTGAGGCGTTGTCTTCTATGTAGTCGATTTCGTGTCAAAGGAAATTAGGCGATTAGTTGTTCCCAGAACTTCTTTTGTTGTTATCTGTGTGGGGAAAATATAATGAGAGGTATTAGGATCTGGATGGGGTCTGTCGTGGCCTATTTCAACTTATTGCGCCAGTGTTTCTGTCCTTTGTGTGACAACGTCTGGCCGACAAGTGCACTCTGCTGTAGTTACCGGAAATTAGGGGGGGGGGGGCAGTGCATTCGACGTCTCCTGTGTGTTTCTCCCCCGTTACAGTCCATGATTCTGTATGTATAAAAAAAAACCCGAACCCCAAAGTAGCACAGACAAAAGAAGATACGGAATCTGCCCACAGTTCATCCATACTCCTTCGCATATTTTGCTTTTGTTTTGTCTTTGAAGACTTCATACTTTTTCACACACAAAAAAAGAGACCTCAATTTTTAAATCACATTTTTTTGGGGGGGGGGAGGTTGCGGGGGTTCATGACGTATCATTCCACAGACATGACACCGCTATTCAACTGTTACTCTCGTGCATCCATTGTTTTTGTTTATTTCTAATTTCATTCTTATCGTGTATTCTTTTTTCCCTCGAGCAGAATTTCAGTTCGCCTATGTCTTCATTTGTTTCCCCCCTCTCTTTGTACGTTCAAATATTTATTATGTTTTTTTAAACCCTCCCTTCAACCCTTATTATTCGCTTGATTTAACCACCCACAGTTACCACACGATCGGGAAATGAAGAGGAACTTTTCTGTGCCCAGGAAATTAGTTGGTGTTTTCCACCCCTCTCTCAAGGTTAGGGGAAATCTCTTTATGACATTCCTGCATTCTATGAATAGTTGTGCACAAGTCGACTGTAAGTATAATTAATTTCCCTGCCTCAGTTCTGTTCTGAAATAAACTTTGACGCAATTATGTACGTATTTTTACATCATGTTTCATATATCAGTGTTTGTATCATAGATGGTGAGGCTTGCTTCTGACTTATTCTTACCCTTCAAGCAGTCAACCTGGAAACATTACTTTCCACCGAAACGTCAGCTGTTCATGTCTATCTGCGTCCCTTCACGGGCTCTTCAAATCACTAATTAATTTCAAATGTAATTCTTAGAGCAGGGGCAGTGCAATTCGCTGAGTAATTACCAGGCTGCTTAAATAGAAACGACCGGGTGAGTGCAGTGTCTAGGCTACGGACAGGACGACCATTGAATCGGAGTTCAATTTCTGACGGGGGCAGAGGCTCACCTCCCTAGCATCAAGACCAACTCTGTAGCCCACCTATCCTCCTATCCAAAGGGTAGCGTGGGCTGAATCTCAGGGGGTAAAGCGGCCGGGGTGTGAAACTGACCGCTCACCTGCAGCTAGTACAGAGGTTGAGAATGCATGGTGCTATACCTCTGCGCCCTCACACATCTTCTTTGCCTTGAGCTTAATTGAGCAGGAGGCCAACTTTACCCTTACAGGGGAAGACATTGATCATGCCCGTTACTTGTAAGATTATGAGTTAATGTCATTTTGGGTTTCGCGTTGAGATCCATCACTGCTCAACAGCTGTGCAACTGTATTTTGTTTCTCACAGAATTACTGGGTTTTTTAACTTTTTTCATTGTCCGGTATTCTAGACAGTAGAAAAGACGTTTCGGAGACTGGATATGTTTCTGTCCTCAAGTGAAGACACATGCTCAGTTGGGTCACTTAGAAAGAGCTAATCTCAATCATGGACAGCCCCTGTCAGACTCGCATAGCTATTTAATCACTTGAGGCCAGGCTGTGCATAGCTGTGTAAATCTGACAAGGGTTGTCCTGTGATTGAGGTCTAAAGGGCCTGACTGAGTAGGTGTCGTCTCCCCTTTAATCTGAGGATGGAAACAGATCCAGTTTCCGAAACGTCGTCTTTTCTATTGTCTAGGATACCGGACGATGGAAAACGTCGAAACCCCCAATAATTCTGTTATGCACCATCGTCAGAACCCTTTAGAATCTAGTATTTTGTTTCTGTTTGGTGGTCTGGGCAGTGTATAACTTATGGAACAGCGTCGTTAAATAAGGTAAGAGTCAGACATCCCCTCATGTCGAAGGTGAGCGCCCCCGGTACACATCTTGTCGGCAAATATGTGAACCTAAAGGGGCGACAGTAAAATGAGGATTGTCAGTATTGCGTGCTGAAAGGTAAAGTTGTCCCTGTGCTTAATTAAGCACCATCCAGTGAAGCTGTATGCGGCGAGTGATTGCATATTTTCACACATTCTTAACCTCGGCACTAGATAGTGTTCAGCTTAACGCTCTGGCCGCTTTATCCTCTGGAAAGACGCCGGAGGTGCCCAATTAATATGAGGCTGCTTAGGGCCCAGAGCTGGTCTGGACGCTGTGCAGAAAATAACTAACTTCATGGAGCTGAGCCCTTTTTGAGAAGCCGCCAGTTGCGTAGCTACTCAATAACTTCCCAGCATTTTATGGAACCCGAATGTTCATTAACGTGTTCACAAGAGCCCTCCAATTGTTCCTATCCTGAGCCAGATCAATCCAATCCATACCACCCCATCATATCTCTCTTAACGGCCATTTTAATGTCCATCCACCTACGTCTTGGTCTTCCTAATGGTGTCTTTCCTTCTGGCTTTCCCAGCAATATCGTATATGCATTCAGTTTCGCCCCCATTCTTGCTACATGCCCTGCCCATCTCATTCTCCGTGACTTGATCATTCTAATTATACTTGGAGAAGAGTACCAAGTTATGAAGCTCCTCATTATGTAGTTCTGTCCAACCTCCTGTCACTTCCTCCCTCTTCGGTCTGGATATTCTCCTCAACACCCTCAGTCTATGTTCCTCCCTTAATGTCGGCCCCTGGACTGTCACTCCCTCAGATCTTCCCGTTGGGTGCCCACGTAAATTCATATTAATGGTTTCCAGGCCAACTTAATTGAAAGCTCAACGCATCCTCTGGGGTAACCACGGGGTTTGGATCACAGGATCACACGATTACAAAGCAGAAGAAAACTTTGGACATTCAGAATACCGTCTTCAGTAAAGAGCTAATGCTGTTACGGGTGTGGGGGAAGGGGGTGAAGTCTTGGCGCGCCGCGAAATTGCCAGCAATTTCTTGCGCAGCCTCAGAACTGCTCTGTCTAATCCAGCGACTGTCGTAGCTTCTCGTTTCTTTGTAGACTTTTTATCCTCCTCTCTTCTTTCTGTACTTCAAAGTAATTTCTTTGCGCTCTTTTCCTTCAAGTTGCGTTTTATTTCCCGTTTTGTTTTCTTGCGATTCTAAGAAGAAGGAAGAGAAGGAGTGTAACAGATTTTCTTTAGAGATTTTCTTCTTTTGGAACATTATTGTTGTTCCGTTGTATATATATGTTTGTCTACAATTTCTATTTCCCGCTTGCCTTTAGTTCGATCCCATTTTTATAAGGATTTCAGTTACTTGGATTGTCTGAAGGTCCCTCCAGCCCGGGGAGAACACGCTTTCTTACTTGAGTTAATAAAAAAGACAATACTTTTCGACTTCCCCTTTACGTCACAGGCTTGCCACCCAAATGAAAATTATATAAAACTGAATAACATATTGCCGCACGTGTGGGTGACTTAACAAAACATGGTTTGGATTGGTAATCGCATTTATTGATCACTCCTTGTACAATCACTCGTAACCACAATAAATTACAGTAACTCAATGAATCTTAAACTGCTCTCCGCTGAACTGCTCTGCCTTCTACGCTACTGAACTATAGCCAGAGTCACTCACGTACTACATAGAAAACCCGTCCATTGCCTAGCTCGAGCCGTTCCTTAACAATGGGCATATGCTTCACAATATGAAAATTTCGATTTTTAATAAATGTTCTGCGTGCTTTGTTTTCGTATTTTGTCTTGTTTGTAGTTGTCGGGATTACAGTCTTCTGAGATGTGATGGTTTGTAGTCTTCATGTAGGAGCCTCTCTGAGGAACCAGCAACCTGCCTCTTCCTTACAGGTTTATATATCCTGCAGAGGCAGCTGGTTCTTCTGAAACGTCGCTTTATGGTGTGATACAAAGTTACCAGTCGTTTAGTCTGTCCTCCGTATAGTCGCCATAATGTCTAATAGAATTTCATCGTCGTTTCGGAGGAACTTCCTGCTTCCTTCTTGTTGGTTTGATTGCTTACCGTTACATTTACCGAACAGCACGACGTCACATACCCGTACCGGGGGAACTCTTCATAGTCACTGCTTAGAGAGACTGAAATCCAACAAAATACGTATTGCCACGTGTATGTGTGTGACTGTAGACGGGGTGTGGATTGGCGAATGGATTTATTGACCACTTATACACATCACTCGGAACTACAAGTAATTACAGCGCTATTGCTAATCTCCACACTTCACTACACGCTGTCTTCTCCAGCTTTGCAGTGCCTTCAACGCCGTTTCCTAGCAACGGCTTCTAACAATAGAGATTCTTCAGTTTTCCGCTCTTAGGTCCTGTCTTCACAGCCTCCCGTGCATAACTCAGCTCTCAACTGACAACTATTAACTGTCAACTCAACCATGGCGCCATCTCTTTTCGGCCTCCCTTGCAGATCTCAACTGACTGGTTGCCCCAGTCCTCTTCTTTATATAATTCCTCTGCGCGGACCGCGTAGATAACATCCGGTTTTTCCCGTTTGCGTGCATAACCGTTCCCACGGGAACGTGTTTATCGAGCCGTTGCTCAGAAACGGTTCTCATATAACCGACCATCTCGCGATCGTAGCATAGCAACGCCTATACTCGCTGCAATATTCAAATTATGTTTGTTTTTTATTAGAATCCTTTATGGGACATCCCCATTTATTTACATACCATCATTTCGGTCTGTGCCCATGTTAATAGAACCTGTTTCTTGCTCAGGTTCGCTTTCTGAACTATGCACGAAGTGTGGCACACTGCTCTTGAATCGCCCTGTGCCTATGGTCACCTTAGTGCTAGAGTGTACTATGTCCATTTTCTTCAAAAATTTCTCTGCAACCCTTTGTTGGGCCTTGACTTCAGTTTCGTAATCTTTTTTACACAGACGGTAGGACTCCTTGGATGGGGGATCAGCCCGTAGCAAGGCCTCTGCCTACACACTGGACAACACAGACACAGAATAAACGCATACACAGACATCCATGTCTTGAGTGGGATTCGAACCCACGATCCCAGCGTTCGAGCATGCCTTAGACCGCGCAGCCAGTGTGATCGGCGTGTACTGTATCCATGAGCGGCAGTTGTAAGGAAACGGTGTGAACTGCAGTTTATATCTGATTCAGATGAGAACACATTCTAAAATCTCGCACATGTAAATACAATACGGAAGTACATGGAGATCAATTAGCATGTGATGACAGACATCAGTGCATTGTCTGTTGTTGTTGTTGTTGTTGTTGGGTTTGAGGGGTCCTCACAGCGGTGGCTGTGAACAGTTCTATCTTCCCTGTAGTTCGATGAAACTCTTCCGACGTCTCGGAGGAATATACCGCCTCTATCTTCAGGGTTCGGAGAGTAAGCTCAGTGAGAAACCAACTTAAAGCAGATCCCACCACGCCTTTTTATCGCGGTAGAACTCCGTGTTCATTTTTCACGGAAGAGTAGAGATAAGACACTCTGGTGCTCAGTCGGCGATGTGCACACGGAAGTGTTATATTTGTGCTTCTGCAAACTGCTATAGGTAATTGCTAGGAAACGGGGGAATGGAAACAGCGAAGTATGCTTACACAGCAGAAGTAAGAGGGAAGTTTCTCGCGTCTAAACAATTAAATGTCGGCAGCGCGGTCTTGCAGATTTATATCTCTCTGAAGAAAAAATTCCAGACTGCCACAGTTTTCTAGCAATTTGGAGCGTAAATGGTCCCTTTCTTATCCTCAGATCTTTGTGTCTGGGAAAGGAAAATGGGAGGAAGAAGGAGGCTTTCCATTGTGGCTTTAGTTCTTTGTTGCAATGGAGTGATTCTCGTAGGCCTGCGATTATAGCGCTCCAAGTGGCAATGAACCGGAAAATCACATTTTCCCATAAATTAAACAGGTTTAGTTAATAGTGTGCTCCTTATGCGACTCTTCTTCCACATACACACACAGAGCCATCTTGTGAGAGAAAGTGAGTACGTTGTTTAACGACGCTGGCGCTAGCCAGAGTGTATACTGTCGAAAGATAGGGTGATAGATGAATTTTGGATTGGAAAATTTTTAAAGGAACAATGTTCGGTATTCTTCTGGACGGGCTGATGAGATCTGCTGGAGCCTTAATTGAGATAGATGGTTTCCCGGGCGAGATTCGAACTTGGCACCTACCGAATCAAATCTCGAACTTCACCACTGCGCTAATCTTCGCGGTTTTAGAATCGCAAGAAACCCACGATTATCTTCTTGGATGTCACCCCGTATGGTGTGGCAGATGTTTTCAGACGTTTCGGAGGAACCTTTTCTCATTCTTCAAGGTAGAAGCGCCAAGTGAAGCATGAAAAATGCTGCTGGTATAGGAATAGAGAATATCGTGTATCTGAGGAAGGAATTAGGAGTAAGGAAAACGGACTTTGGTGAACACTGTAATGAATTTTTTGTTTCCATAGCACGTGCATAATTTCTTGACTAGACGAAAAACTGTTAGGTTCTTCAGGAGGAATATTCTGTATGAAATTAGTTTCACCATTTAAAGAAAGAATTTCATCCCACAGGAAACACATTACGTCTCCGCTACAGAGACCAACCGGTTAATGCTGTTTAGGGAAACAGCCGCTGTTTACTGTGAGAACCACACGGAACACACAGATACACTGTGCGGGCAGAATATGTAGCAATTCAGTCCGTACCTCACAGGAAACACATTACGTCTCCGCTACAAAGCCCAACCGGTTAATGCTGTTTAGGGAAACAGCCGCTGTTTACTGTGAGAACCACACGGAACACACAGATACACTGTGCGGGCAGAATATGTAGCAATTCAGTCCGTACCTTACGGGAAACACATTACGTCTCCGCTACAGAGCCCAACCGGTTAATGCTGTTTAGGAAAACGGTCGCTCTTTATTGTGAGAACCGTGCGGAACACACAAATACGGACTGTCTGGGCAGAATTCTGAGTTTTAGTAGGTTGCAGCAAGTGATACCCATACTAACCACTGGGATTTAGAGGGTTAAAATCCTTTAAAACATGTGATTAGATACAGTGTGATGAAAATAATTATGTTAGAGGAAGTTATGCCTGTGGTAGGTAAGCCTCTATATTACCGTCATCCAAGACGTGACTTGACGTTGATTATTCTTATATCTCTATCAGATTTTCTGAGAACTCAAGCACTGTAACCTGAAGATGGGGACATCAGACTTCATACGAAACGTTAGAATGCATCTAACAATTTACGCAGCATTATATTTCACAATATAATTTTGGAAATATGTTTATATACATGCGTGGGAAACCATATTGTCCATCCTTTCTTCCATGGCTGTGGGGCGTAGTCTCAATGAAACATCTTTATATTCCCCAGCTGTTAGCATCTCAGACAAAACAGAAACTCCGGTCACTGAGAATGCCTCTTTTGAAGAAGAAAATTTCTTTAGACGAAAAAAATCACTTTTGTCATTTTTTTTATCAAGAGGCTGATATTGCATTTGCAAGCTGGCGTTGTACGCTAGAGCCTCCTAGGGGCTGGTTCTGGTATTAGTGCCGCATCAACTGCCCTTAATTAAAATATAACACCATTTCCCCTCCTCGCCGCTTCGCTTTCCTCTAGTTTACCTTCTGCTTCTCAGAATATGGCGGCCAATTACAATCTCTCTTCTTATCTCTTGCCTCTCTGAATTTCACATCGTCTTATTCATACGTTCCACGGTTTCCAGTCTTAAGAGGTATTACTTCGTACATAGATCCTAAAGTTCTGAAAACTTCAAACAGGATCTGACTTTTAGGAGTCGAATTTTACACCTTAATAGGATTGGGTGTAACCTTTACGTTTATCCCGTATCTGCAGGGCGGAGTTACGGACATGGTTTTATATTAATCGCTGATCAGAATTAAACTTAGTTTCCAATTATGCATTTATAATGCTTCATAATTTCATATTGTGGCATGTAGACCCGTTGCTAATCAGCGGGCCGCAAACAACAGAGGAATGTTTTTTTTCTGCGCGGTCCACTGGGCAAGAATTGAACAACAATTAGTGGCAGCGTTTTCTATGCGGTCCGTGTCGTGGTATGATAAGCAGGACAAGTCTTGAGACGGCAATCAGAATAGCAGGAGGTTTGTGTGAGATGGTGAATTAGTCAGATAACCACTGGGGCTCAGTTGTGAGCTGTTGCTGTGAGAAGCTGGTAGGTGAGGCCGAGGACAGTTCGGAACCCAGAGGAAGAGGAACGTCCGCCGTTGGTAGCCGCTACCAAGCGGTGGCTAGTGAAAAGTGAGAAGGCTTTATGTGCGCTGTAGTTACAGTGATGTGTGGAGTGTGTAACTCAGTAAGTCTGTCGTAGTTATTTACAGTTGCGTTATGTAAGTGCCCATTGAAGCTGACCATAAATCCAAAATCCGTCTATTGTCACTGTAACATGTGACAGTATTTTTTGGGCCGCTGAGAAGAATATCTGGGCCCAAGAAGGATGAAATAATTACCAAGGTAACCCATTTGCTGAGTCGAGTAAAAGAATATATCAGATGAAATGAAATACATGAATAAATATAATATAGCATTTAAGATATGCTGAGGTCCATCTGCTGTAAGAACCCCTGTACCCCATATCTTGTGTAGGCAACTTTGCAGAAGAAAATCTCGTTCAAGTTTGAATTTGCCACCAGCTTATCAGTACAGGAAGTGTGCTGGAAATGCTGTTATGGTTTCCTGACGGTCGGCCTCACTAACTGACCTTGACGAAGCCTCATACAGAATCAGGAAAACGCAAGAGAAAAATTAAATACACATTTTATGCCCGGTACAGTTTTTTCATAAATCTTGCAATGAAATTGGTCAGAAATGTTACATCATTATGACATTGTCATCTGCTTTCACGCTGGGTTCTTCTTCTTCTTCGACCCTGAGGATGGAGACGACATGTTTCTCCGAAACGACAGTTTCATTGCACTACACGGCAGTGTATCCCTGAATGTAGAACTCTTCATAACCACCGGTGTCAGAACCTCAAGTTCTGCATTTCTAGCGAACAGTTAATCTGACGAGTTGGAAAATATTACACATTATAATCTGATTTTTCGCTGGTTTCTTGCTTGGCTTATTCTTCGACCCTGAAGATGGAAGCAGTAAGTTTCTCTGAAACGTCGGTTAAATTTCAAACGTACTACACGGCGTTATGTCCCAAAAGATACAACTGCTCTCTAAAAAGTTCGTCAAAATATTTATGACTTATTACGCGAATACTCGTATTTCATGGGCATTTTTCAATGCCTCGGGTATGCCTGTTACACATAGTGTTTCGGGAACTGATTACACTTCCTTCTTCAAGTGACTGGTCGTTATTATACCGATGTTTGTTATCTGTTTCACTAGTAATGGCTACATTTACTGTCGAGCCCTGAACATTTTGAACACTGGGCTATGCTCTGGGTTCCGATATCCCGTTCCGACTGCCAATATCTCCACTTCTCTGTCTTCTTGTATTAAATTATCTCATAGGCTAACACCGCGTCACTGATTTCATGGGCCTGTTCGTTTGTTGAAATAATTCTTTGCAGTGAATTCCAGGATTTTAGGAATTTAATTTTCCATTGTATATTTCATCCCACTGTGAATTATTATTTTCCTTTGTTCTTATTTTCTACTTAATTAAATAATAAATAATCAAATTACGCGTGTAAAGTAGTACTGATGGAGTAAAGTAATAAAAGTTGGCAGGTAACTGCGTAGCAACATTTGCGGCTTTCGGAATGAACATGGAGATTCATGTCTTCTGTGATGTGACGCTGTTGTGTCTGGTAGTTACCTGCGTTTCGAAGGAACCTGCTGCCGAGGCCGAAGCGTGAAGCTGACCTCTCATATCCATCTAATTCCACGGTTTAAAACGATGGAGCACTGCCTCCAATTCCCCATACGTCTTCATGGCAAGGGACAAACTTGTTTACTTACTTGGAAGTTTGACGTAACGGTAACGGTCGTGACTCATATTTTGGAGGTGTTTGGTTCGAATCTCGATCTGGGCACTGGATCGCCAGATATTCTTCATGTCCTCCGTCCCTGCAGTCAGCGGTTTGCATGGCACTTCAATTACGTCACGACCGATGCCTTTCTGATCCCCTCAAATTTATCGCCCGTGTGCCAACAGTTCAGTACTCTAGCAACCAAGCTTTTGTCGTATTGTCTACCTTAGTTTCATCTTCTTACATTTATTTTCTCTTCTAATTCCTCTCATTTTCCTTCTCTGACTATCTCTCCTCTCTTGCAGTCCTTTCCACTACATTTTCTCGTCTTCCGAAGCTCTTTTTGCCAATTTCTTACTCAACTTTCTGCTCCATATCTCTTTCCCTTGTTATTCATACATCTTCCCATCTTTCTCTTTTTCTTCGCTCCACTTCCTCTTCTCCTATTCATTATCTCCCTCTTTCCTCTTGTTTCCCCGCCAACTCCATCTCTATCCTCATCAGTTCTTCAATTTCCTCTTGCACATCCTCTAATCTTCATTCTCCTTCGCTTGTCCTTTTCACCTCTCCCTCCTTCATATTCTCCACGCCTCCCTTCCTTCTTTCTTTTATATTGTCCTCCTTCATATTCTCCCCTGACCTGAACAATTTTGCGTTCCCAGTAATTATGAATTCTTACGAAGCCACGTGTCAGTCTGCTGACTGACCGGAAGTTACTGTTTAGCTACTGATAGTTTCATGAAAAAGAGACAAATACAAAGAATTTGGCTTGGAGCCGTACCTCTGCTCTTTAGTACGTCTTCATATCATGGTATCTAATTAACACGAGGCATTTTTATCTTTAGAATTTGTTTGTGGGCCTTGAAACGAGGGTCCCCGACTCCCAGTTTTGGAACATTCGAATGGAAGCCGAATCGAATTGTGAAATGTTTAGGAAAGATTCGCTAAAACCGTGTACACTCGTTCGTAAATATTAAATTTCCGGATTTATTACAGTTGTTCAGTACTGAATTAACAGGTTTGTTGGCGGTATGATTAATTACGATAACTGATTGCTCTTTTGATTTATTTATTACTGGGTTTAATGATCCAATTGAATTCCCTCCCGATACATGCCGCGCCTGTCAATGATGTTATGTTTCAATAACTGGGATTTGTTGGAGCTATCTAACCGAATACTACAGCTCAACGCCTCACGTGTCTGTTTCGAGATTAATCCAGGCCGCGTAATGTTGTTTATTTGTTTATTTACCAATGTAACACCCGGTGAGAATTCAGCTATGAATCTCATTAGTAGTTACGTAAACCTTCGTGCTGTTGACTTCACATACTTTGATCTGTATTCGTTTCTAGTCCTGCATGTTCTCGAATGATACCTCGAGGCCATCGTTAAACGTCTTCGACGAATAACACGCACAAGAAGTCAATCGTAAACAATCCTCTTTATATACTATGTTACATTTTAGCATAGTCACATAAAAATATCAATACGCACACAATAGACACGATACAGTAAAACAAAAGACTGCTCGAACTACACTATAACTTAGTTCGTGCAACACTATAACCCTCAGCACCCCGTGTGGAGGTGGATTCGAATACCTCCACGGTAGACCTAAGGGTCTTAGGAGGCGAAGGAAAGGGAACCCAGTGCCTCGCGTTATAACCGGGCCACCCTGTTCCTGTGGGATATAAATACGGAGATCTGGCCCTCCAGGTTAAGGGACTCTCTAATCTAAAATTTGGATCTGAGAATGACTGCGTTGGCGAGGCCCAGCAACAATTGTAAAAGCCAGGCCCATCTGCTCGTCCAAGAGGATGTTATGTAAGGATTATGACCGCAAGTGTTCAGTTGAAAAATTAAAATTATGGTCGTGAGTCTCGAGGGGCTTGTCGCCAAAACAAACTGATGGGCAGTAAACCGCCAGTTGTACAGTAACTCTGACTCTGACTTAACCCACAGCAGTTCGCTTCTGTGGCAACTGGAAATAGCGCAATTTCAGAACTTGTTTATAATTATTTCCGAGATTAATGTGTGGCGCTCTACCGCCGTTCCCCTTCGTGTATACTTGTACTGTTCTTGGCCCGTTGGCTTACTTTGACGGCTGTTGGACGTCCACCCGTTCCTTCATGTGTAGCTGCCATATCGACTGTGAAATGTGGCCGGATGACGGTCGAAATAGTTTACACAGTGGACAATAGATGTAGCTTACAAGTTTCGGAAGTTTCTGATAATTTTTAACCTAGATTTCCATTTTCTAGATATTGTGGCGAGAGGAAATTAAAATCGTTAGCCAATCGGTTAATGAACCAAAGTATCATTACAGTACATAAGCTCTTTAAGAATATCGCAGCTATGTTCATGTCACAAAGTACAGAAACGTTACATATGGGATTTGGGGTTGTCGTGGTTATGAATGTTTAATAGCGGTGATGTGAAAGTTTTGGTTTAGTACCAATATTGCGGAGGAATTCAGTCTCATTTTCCCTGAAGATAACTGCAGCAAATTCCTCCGAAACGTTGGTATTTACCCCACAACGCGATGTCATATCATAGGACAATCTCATTTTTATTTTTGTTGGAATTGAGGTTCTCACAGTGGTGACTATGAAAATGCTATATTGTGGCGTGTAACTTAACTATAGTCTAGTATAGGTTCAGCAGTGTTTAATGGGAAGACACTATCTCAGTCTTCCGGGTCGAAGGGTAGGCCAATCAAAACTACAAGACGTAGACATCCAGGAGAGCTCTGCTCTTCGACGCCGAAGTTGGAGCCAGTATATTCTTCCGAAATTTTCGTGGACTGATGGAGTACACTGCGTCACAGATATAAGATAATTCTGTTTATTTATTTAACGTCCCCAGAAGGTCTATAGCGGTTAATGATAAAGTGATTAGTAAATACAAAAAAAAATGTTGGATAATAACTACGAAGTATCTTAAGATACTCGGCATCTGGGACTTCCCAAATAGGAAGCGGAGATTACATCTACTCGACCCTCTCTTCCGGTACAGTTGTGATGTTACTGATGCTAAAGGTCGCATCCATGGGTTTACTGTGTTGTTTCGCCTTTAAGAAACGAAAGAAAATGTGATTTTATATGTCAAGTTTTAATCTGATCTTATTCATTTAGGTAACCCACAATTTTATCATTGTGGCTACGGAAGAAGCGACTTCGATTTGCGCGCTTTACATTACGCGGAATTGTCAGTTTTTTAACATACTGGGTATAAGCATAGGCTCTTTATATAGCAGTACATTTTATAGTTGTTTTGAAACATTTCCATCTTTCTGCCACGAGGGTAAGATATATTTTTCATCCCTTCCAGTAATTTTGTAACGTTGCGGCTTGTGGCCTATATTATTCATGAGGAGACGTGCCTCTAGCTCCCTGACGCAGCTTTGAAACAAATGACGGAGTCGAGCCCTTGTTGTTCATGTTCACGTGATTAATTATCCCGTGACTTGTTCACCGCCGTCAGTGTACGCTGCTGCCCTCTGAAGCCCGTATGATGAAACCCTTTTTACGACAGGTATGACCCACCTTATACAATGGCGGCTTCAGGTCCGTCAGCAAATTGACACGTGGCTTCTTAAAAATTCATATTATTGGATGATTACAATCCTCAGACTCGGAATGCCTGCTTCCCTTATGAGAGCCGTGCTATGTGTCTGAACCAATCTTTATGAAACTTGTCCCGATCTCAACGGCATACTTCATAAATCCCTCTCGTTAGTCTGTGTCTGTATGTGTATCCCGTTACTAGGCAACGGCCCGCTATAAACTTTACCGCGGCAACGAATACACACGCAACAATAGAAGACTTGTTGGAGGCGTAGTTTTCTGTGCGAGCCGTTTCGTGTCAAAGGAAAGTAGGCAGTTAGTTCTTTCCAGAATTTTTTGTTTTGTTTCTGTCGTAGATTCAAGTGGTAGAAGTTCTGCTTGTCTTGCCACCTGTGTGAAGGCATTGCCCTGAGTCTTCTATCTTCTGAGCCTTGTTCTTGTCTTTGAATTGACTGCCGCATTGCTGCCAGAACTCCATGAAGGTTTGTTTGTACGAGCTATCCCCTTCAACCGTGGCCCTTCTTGCTCTGTAGAATATGTTAAAACGTATATCTTGGGGTGATTTGGCGACTTCAAACAGCAGAGATACCTTGCGGGTAAACTGTCATCTCTGGCGAAAGAGAAACAAAGTTACCTTGCGTCAAAAGCAGATTGTCGTCACATCCGGTCTGGGCTGAACAAGAGCTCTCTGACCGTATAAACACACAGAACAAGAAATTCTCCGTGCTTTGTCCTCTGCTTGCTTCCAGCAGTGGAAATTCATTGCTTGTTTTCTGGTTCCTTATTTCATGTGACATTTCTTAACTGAATTGTGACTGAGCCGGTTAGCATAGCGGTTAGACTTGAATTAGGGAGACGCTTGTTCGAATCTCAGTTGATATACCAGCTATCCTTACATGGTTTTTCTCAGTTACTGCAGGTAACTGCCATCTCAGTGCCGCGATTAGATCATGACTGCTTCCGAGTCCCAATTAGTCATTCATTAATTATTATTAATTCATTAATCATTGGTTTGTCGCTGTATATCCTGAACACTGACATTGTCATGAAAAACGGACGAAGAATTTAATTCACTTGGCTGTGTTGTACGCATGTGCGGGAGAGCCAGTAAACAGGTCACAAATGGAAGCAAAACGGATATAACGGACGTTATGTGTTTACCACGTGTATCACTAGGTAGCAGCACAGTCCACCTTCATGACAGTCTAGACATCAGACGCGCATGCGCATGTTCAGAGACTGGTTTCAGTATTGAAATTAGCGACAGTGATTTGGTAGTATATTACTGAAGAACAGCGTTCTATTGTGCGCTTTTGGTAGACAAAATGACGTAATTCAAATGATATTCATGAAGAAATGTTTCCTGTTTACGGTGGGAAGTGTTTGTAACGTAAAGCGTTTCACAACTGGGTAGCAAACGTTTCGCTGATGAAGAGTTTGAAACGGAGGCGCGGAAGTGGCTGAGACAACAGTCAGAATACTTTTGTGCTGTGGGTTTCGGCACACCGGTAAAGCGACGGGACAAGTGTATCAGTGTTGTTGGAGGTTATGTCAGGAAATAAATTTGTTTCCAGGTTAGAGTATCGTATTTTTACTTTTCATATCCATTTACATATGACCTATTTACTTTGACTCCCTCGTATGTTAGGAGCCGCCACCTTGCGCCTACGTCTCTGAAATACTCTCCTCCCTGCAGATTTCCGGCCTCAAATTTTGTGTGCATTCTTCATTCCTGCCATTCGTGCTACTCGTCCTGCTGATCCACTTCTCCTTGATCTGATCACCGTAATGTTAGCCTGTCTGGTATAAGAGTACACCTTTTAATGCTCTTTATAATGCACTCTTCTCCAGTCCCATTCCTCAGAGGCTCCAGATAAATACTGGGAAAGTACCTGACTGCTTTCTTCCATGTCTGTCCGTCTTTCACGTCACGTTTCTTCCGGACACATCGTAGAAAAAGAAAGATATTTCTCTTGCAGAGACAAGTCCTGGAAAATTGTTAATATTCCTGCTACTTGCATGGGTTCGTACAGTAATTTTGAATTGGACTTTGTCATTACTTAATTTCGGGTTACCATAGAAACGAATTGTTGTATACATTGCATGAAATTAACGTTAGTTATGTCGTACGTTACGAACGAGCGTGCAGTCATTTATGTTCAATTTATCGTGTCTTCTGAATACTGATAATATAGGGTGATTGTAAATTATTTTCGTGGTTTCTATGGCCATTTTTAGGTATGACATCATATTTCCTCCCAAACCTCAATGCGACGAGTACAGCGATGTCAAATAAAACCATTTTTTTAGTTACACTTCCATATTGCTTAAGCTGTTTTTCTTTTTCTATCCGGTTTGAAAATTATAGACCACGGAAACCCCGACAATAATTTAGAATCAGTTTGTATACCGTTGTGGATACATAATATATATTCATGGAGACGGTTTACGATTGATTGATTGATTGTTAATGTTATTCGTTGGAGATGGCGGTAAACGCCGGCCTCGACGTATCGTTCGATAAAATATAGGATTCGAAGGGAATACGGTAGAGAGAGGGTAAGTTAACAGCACTAAATCTTGTATAACAAATGACGAAAATTTCCTTCAAATTCACAGTGGATGTTACACTAGTAAACAAATTTATCTTTTAGCAAGAGAAAACACATGTAATGAAAGTGGATGAGACTGTAGATTGTCTGCAAATTTGTATGAAGCAGAGAAATATCCTCATTAATGTTTGTCAGTTATGTCGATACCATTAAATCTGATCGAAATAATCGGCTCTATCTTTTCACGTTTACAATTAAATTAATCTTCTTAACGTCAGTAGGTATATAAACACATTAAATTCCGGTCTAATTGCTAAATTCTGTGTATCTGCCCATTCTTGTAGTTAATTGCACGAATTTCACGTCAGTCCTTCTGTACATATTTCGTATTGTCACCGGATTTATTTCAACAATTGCCCATAATGCCTGCAAAATACGTCAATCCCCTCCTGATCCTACAATTACAGGATATCACACAGACACTAGCCGGTATCAGTGAGAGTACCTTATATAACTAGGTTCAAACAATTGAGTGATGTTAGAAAAATACGAATGATCCTCGATCCCATGGTTACGCTTGTCCACTCAACAATCAGTTCAGAACAAATGACTGAAATCTGGTTGGCTGTGGAAGGTAACACGCCTGTTGTTTGGTGTCAACAGTCTTAATACGTCATCTGACTGTTAGTGTGTACAGTGTACATCCGGAAAGTGGGTTTGAAATGAAGGGAATCATCTGCAGTTTAAATGTGGTTTAGAACATTTTGAAATGTTAACACTTGTCAGGAATGTAAAACGTATGGAATTGCGGTGAGCATATGCAGAACAACATGGAGAATCGGAAGAACGCATTATCTCATTTCCCCCAAAAGTGGAGACAGACCACTGCAATATTCAGGTGACGATACGCGCGCTGAAATTCGTCCAGAAGATATTTAAACGTTCAATTTTTACTGCACAGAAAGAAATACCAGTGATTGGACTGCTAAGACCAGATCTGTTAGTGATGTTCAGGGATGTTCTTCCGAGAAGCGCGTCTCTTGTAACCACATCGTGGCGCATGCGCAGGTTGCGGATGGAGGAGCTGAGAATACAATGAATAAATAGGCGCGGACAGCCGAGAAGTTATGATCCTCTGGCTTGGGGTTAGACGTGGGGCTAACAACTCGCCTTGGAAAGCTCAGCATATTACTCAACGTCTATTCTGTTCTTGGATTACGCCATATGGGTATGGGTGATGTTACCGACGTTTCGGAGGTACTTCATGACTCCATTTTCAGGGTCGAAGTATGGTTTGTCAATTTGTATATGTACAGCATTATGCTTTGGAAAGAAAGGGAATAGTGTGTGTGTTGGTTCTCATCTGGGCAAATAGTTACATCGGGCCAGGAAAACTGCAGGCGTCCCTTCTGAGGGCCACGCAGCGCATCAGAAATCCACTCGGAAACCGATGCTGTCCAGCGGTCACCCAGCCAAGTGCTGACTAGGCATAATGCTGCTTAATTGTTATGCTTAACGCGGTAACGCTTTTTACTCGAATTAGGGAAGTACTGGGTTCGAATCTCTTGTCACGGCACCGACTATAGTGAACAGAGGTTTCCGTGGGTTTCCACAGTTCCTCCAGGATACTACCTTGATTTGGCCACGGCCACTTCCTTCCACATTCTTCCCAATAATTCCCATCCGCCAGTTTGCAGTTTATTTACCTGCAGCGTCATACTCGTTCAGTGAAACAAATTAAATAAATACGAACTGCCTTAGCTTAATCTCCCCACCTGACCCTATCTTATAGAGCCTGGTAAAGGTAAACCGGACAGTATATTTTTCCATTCGTGTGAGAAACCAGGTTTTACACACACACACACACATAAAAATCACATAAAAGATACAGCAGTTTATGATGTTTAATGTTTTGTTCTGTTGCCGGCATTGACAGTCATGTACAGGCTGAGGAACGAGACAGATAAACATAATTCATGGAACAAATATTACCGTCAGTCCACGTTAATGGCTGATATCAATCGCGGGAAAACATTTGTTCTGCTTGTTTTCCGTGTAGATCTCACTTCATGTAACCGTGTAAATCGTGCCGTATACCGAAACACTTGTCTCCGCATTGGGACAGGTATCAGCATAATTCGGGCTGTCTGACAATGCACTGTTTTGTTGCCAGTGTTGTATGTCGTACCAACGCAGCTTGGATAAACTAGAAATCTAATTAAAATAGGGTTGGACCTTACCCACCCCCAAGCATAGAAGGGTATAAGATGAATGTTATATTTTAGCGTCATGTTGCACTGATTTAAGTCCATGATTTTTTATTTAAACCGTCTTGCAGTGCATACACTCATTTATCTCCTTATCTCCCTCGCACTACATGTTTCGGCATAACAATGCCATCTTCAGGTGCTTACTTATCCACGCCAAACCAGTTCATTGCATGCCTTGTTCTCATATTAAAATAATCAAATATGTATCTATCATATACATTGTCAAAAGTTAAAAATATTAAAATTGTTCAGGATACCACATCGCTATGTCGCCCCTCACTACGCCAGTCACGCTCATTCTCCTCTGTTTGAGCACTCCTTCACTGTCTTGTGTGTGTTGTGCTTTTGTTATGTCTTGCTCCTGTGACTGCGTGTGTTATACTGTTGGGCCTCCTGGGTATGTGATAAGGAGATAAATGAGTGTATGCACTGCAAGACGGTATAAGATGAAGTTATCGCTATGCTCAAACCTTTAAAGCCCAGTTGTTACTATATGTAACAGTTGCTTTAACACGTCAGTACTTCGAATTCTGCCCACACGTTGTATTTATGTGTTCCGTATGGTTCTCACAATAAACAGCGACTGTTTCCCTAAACAGCATTAACCGGTTGGGCTTTGTAGTGGAGACGTAATGTGTTTCCTGTGAGGTATGGACTGAACTGCTATATATTCTGCCCACAGAGTGTATTTATGTGTTGCGTATGGTTCTCACAATAAACAGCCACCGTTTCCCTAAGCAGCATTAACCGGTTGGGCTTTGTAGTGGAGACGTAATGTGTTTACTGTGAGGTACGGACTAAACTGCTATATATTCTGCCCACAGAGTGTATTTATATGTTCTGTATGGTTCTCACAATAAACAGCGACTGTTTCCCTACACAGCATTAACCGGTTGGTCTCTGTAGCGTAGACGTATGTGTTTCCTGTGAGGTACGGACTGAACTGCTATATATTCTGCCCACACAGTGTATCTGTGTGTTCCGCGTGGTTCTCACAATAAACAGCGACTCTTTCCCTACACAGCATTAACCGGTTGGGCTTTGTAGCGGAGACGTAATGTGTTTCCTGTGAGGTGTGAACTGGATAAAACTACATAGGTGATATCTTCAGGAAAATAACGGTACTTCCTCCGACGTCCCATACGAACATATGAGAATGTATGTACAGAGTCTCTACGCCTATTTTGCTTGTAAACTTCAACATTTTCCCAGCCTGAGATAACCCGTGCGTCACATATGTCTGGTTTAGAAGTCCAGACTCCTGAATATAAAGATACGCGAAGTCAGATCACGCTCACAATACGCAGAGGTGCCCTCTTTTTGTTTTCAGTCGGTTCCCCTAGGTGCGGTGGGTTCCGTATGACACCCCAGTTGGATGTTAGTGAAGTGCCTCCGGGCGTTATCTCCAAACGATATACCGTCCGTGACACATACATGAGCAGTCTCTAGTGGCTTGTTCCATTATTACAACTGCTCGTCTCCGCTACCGATTTGAATTGTTAAAACTTTCTGTTGCGTTTAACATTTCAAAGCGTGGGAAACGTGATTTGTCGGATATGCGTAACAGCTTACAGATTTCGTTGTAGTTTAATTTTTAACATAATTATGTAGGTAACATGGGAGTCTTTATGGCTGTCAGAAGCACACTATCCGGTTTAAAACACACACACAAAACCCTCTTAGGTCAGAACACCATCTGTCTGCCATGTAATTCATATTTTATTAGTGAAATTCCCGTTAAAAATCAACGGAAATTTTTACATTTCACATCCCTAGCTTAGATTTCCACAGTAAATCGATCCTTTTGTTGGATCTGAGGTTTTCACAGGGGTACCTTTCCGGAGTACTGACTCCTGGGATGTTACGCCGTGTAGTCTGGTAGAAGTTCACGGACGCTGTGCTTGGTGATTTCTGTTTGCTTACTCGACTTGCGCTTAGTGCTTCAAGATGGCAGGCGGTACATTTCTCCCTGGAATGATTATGAAATTCTACCAGGCTTCACGGCGCCATGTTCCAGAAGACAGTAGTTCTCAGCCGTTCCAGTTGATTCATTCATAGAAATTTTAACCCTTGAAGGACACTTACAGATTGGCAGTTTCACTGAATATGAACGCCATAATCGTGGGAAATTTGAGAAAGATACGTCGATAGAATAAACATAACAATAGTATTCGGAACGTATTTTTATTCGGCAAGCGTAGTCAGTATAGCGACCGACTACAGGCTGGACGACCGAGGGGTCAGAGATCAAGTCCCGGAAGGCTCAGGAATTTCCTCTTCTCCACGTCGTCCAGACAGGCTCTGGGGTCCTCCTAACCTCCTATCAAATGGGTACTGGGGGCACCTTCCCCAGTGGCGAAGCGGCCGGTGCGTGAAGCTGACCACTCACCTATAGCTGGTGCCAAAGTCAAGAAAATGTGGATCTATGGATCCACTCCCCCATACGCCTTCATGGTGTAGTGCTTAGTTAAACACAGGAACAACTTTAACTAGTAGTGACTAACGACACTGTAATACCGACTGAGACACTGCTGTTTATTCCTGTAATCTTCTGGTTTTACCGTAACTGCGGTTATTTTTGCATTTGAGATCCGTGGAATATACATAGTAACAATTCGACAAACTCTGTTAATATTGATTACGTGTGTCTAAAGCATCTTTGATATTACGTCATTATCTGATATTTACGTCATCGTTACAGAATCACCAGATTCCTTTTTCAATGCACGATAGAAACCCAAATCGCCATACAGTGCATCCCGCTGAGCACAGGACTTTTCAGACGTAAGGTTGCCTGCCCTTATGTCACTAGTTACGGCCCTGTCGGACGTTACCTAACTTTTTCTTACGTAAAAATAGGAATGTGTTCCAGTCAACACAGATTTAACTAGTCAGCCCTGCTACCGACATGGCCGAAATGTCCAGTTTCGATACTTCGATTCGTGCTCCCTTTTTTATATCCTCCTAAGATTTAAATGAAACATATCGATTCCGTCTGTCGATACAAATATTGATGTTTTGCTCAGTCGGTACAGCAGTTTCCGAATAACTACTCTTATCGAGTGGTACTGTCTTCTGGGTTGTGACGCCTTTTAGTATAATAGAAATTTACTGACGTTTCGAAAGAATGTACTGCCTCAAACTTCATTGTTCTTACTGCTTTGCTTACTGTTTGATCCCAGAGATGAAGGCAGTGCATTCTTCCGAAATGTCTCTGAATTATTATCAGACTACACGGCGTCACATCCCAGAAGATAATACTCTTCATAGCCATCATTTCGAGAACCTGACATCTGCTGATGTTTCGGATGGAATTTTGTGGTACTTGGGTTTGTGTATGTCTGTCAGGACCGTGGATAAAAACCGCGTGATCTTAATAATCACATCATACTTTGGGGGGGGGGGGCAATACTGCCCCTTTGTTTGACTAAGCGCCGCGTCATGAATCTGTGAAATATTGTTTGCAATTTATTAATTATAAAATTCCGATGTCTGGGAGCGTTGAGGATTGTGTCCAACAGATTTAGCGTGCACGAAGTCTATATCTGCTCTGTAGTTCTTCTATAACAGCGATTCAATTAAGTTTTTATTTATGTACATGCGATGGGCTCTCGGGTTCGATCCCGTTGAATTCTATGCTGCGGGTAAAGCGATGGGACGACGGTATCAGTGTTGTTGGGTACGGTGGGCCTTTTGCCCGGAAATAAAGTGACCAGGGTTTGAAGCTGACCACTCACCTCCATCGAGTGCAGAGGTCAAGAGGTCCCCCACACGTCTTCATGGCATACTGCTTAATTAATTAACCAGTGGGACAACTTTACCATTTATTATCAAAATATGAGGTTGACAATATCATTACCGACTGAGATGGCGTAGCGGTAACGCTGTCTTGCATTCGTGAGGTAGTCTTTTCAAACCTCGACCTTAAAATCAGTTTTTCGCTGTTTATCAGTTCTAGACAAATGCCGGGATAGTGTACCTACGTCTGTTTTGCACACAGCCCGTTCCTTTCTTTCCTTCTCCTTTGCAATTCTTCTTCCGCATTTGTAGTATATTTCCTCATGGAGTTGAAAAATGGATCACAGAAAAGGTCAGGAACTCTGTTCGGCAGGAAGAGAGGCTTTATTAGTTCCGTGTAGAATTTGAGGTTCCCACAAGGCTGTTGCTTGGCTTATTTAACAGTAACGATGGAGGCTATATGTTCCTCCGAAACGTCGGTTTTAGTGGACTGCTCTTTATTAGTACCCCTGAGAACTAATTAGAAACGAAAAGGTGAAAAATTACAAGCAGAACGGCAAGAAATTGTAATCGCGTTAGCGTCTATTCCGATGGACTGTCACTCTTAAAGCACTGGCGTGAAGCACTCCCTCTGCCCCCTATCTATGGATACTGCAAAACGAAGACAGTTAGTTCCATGTGTCGTTAAAGCCCGTTAACGGAAAGGCTATGACACGAGTGCTGCAGCTGCCACCTGTCCAGGATGTAAGGGGGAACCACCAGATTATACGCGTCATTATGAGCCATTGCAGAGGATTGTCACGGAGTTGACAGCCACGGATCCGAGCTCTGCTGGGCAGCACTGTAGTGACCGTGGCAATGCTTGCAGGCTGTGCCAGGCAGAGGGCAGGGTCCACTGGTTGAATGGTTCGTAGGAACATTGACAGGTGTGTAGTTCGGACAGACAGATGATAGATAAAGATAGATATATAGATAGGTAGATGGATAGATAAAGATAGACAGATGATAAATAAAGATATATATATAGATAGGTAGATATATATATAGATTGATAGATGGATGATAGATAAGAATAGATAGATGATATATGAAGATAGATCGGTGCGTGGGTGGGTGGGTAGGCAAGTATATAGTGGGATGGGCTTGGAATATGCAGAGGTAGGCTATTAGAGTAGCTGATAGACTCACTGACAGATAGATTAATGTAACTATTGTCTGATGACAGATTGAATGAATGATTGATTAGCGATCGATAACTTTATTAATGGACCTGTGTATAGATCGGTGGGTTCATAGGTGGAGGTAAGCCCTTCTTGGTACTTGCTAAGAGTTGCCTCACTTGTTGGCCTTAAAGATAGGGCGACATGTTCCTCCCGAAACGTCATTACACGGCGTGGCATCCCAGAAGGCAGTACTCTTCACAGTCACCGCTGTCCTACGCAGTCTTAACATTTTTATTTAGGAATTATTTTCTTTTGACACGTTTAATTTATTTGTTTATTTGGGATTGAAATTAATTCAGCATCCGAAAGAAAATTCTTCGCGGACCTCTGGTGGGACGCGGCTGTCGCTTTGAGAAACGATACTCAGGATAATATGCGAGTTAGGCTGGCCATGTCTCTCTCGATAAATATCCGTTTTTATGTGTCACTGCGAGTTCGACTTTTCAATATCGATAAAAACTTCTTGATGTCCAAGTCGATCTTGGGATTGCTTTAAAAGCCTAAAGGCCCATATTATTGTGCGGTTCGTATTGAAAGGAACAGAAAGGGAGGACTGACATGTGTACTCTTCAGAATCCCTTTCCACCTGTTTGTTTGCTCTTTGCTTCCCTAGGGATCTTCCTCCATCCCAAGCCCGAAGCACTGTTTGCCTCTCCCCCTTTTCAATTGGAGGCACGTGGTAGTGTAGTTGGTACTATGCTACAAGCCGGAAGGTCGCGGGTTCGATTCCCGATCATAAAGGATTTTTTCAATTGAACTAATCCTTTCAGCCGCACTCTGACCCTGGGGTCGACTCAGAATGTAACAAATGATTATTAGGATGCTTTGTGGGGGTAAGGCGCGGCCGGCGCGTAAGGCTGACAACCTCACCGCCATCTGTGAGCCGATTGTCTAGAAAATGTGGGAGCCCCGACATCTCAACCCTATGGGCCTCCATGGCCTGTTACAGGGATAAGATATTCATTTTCTACTTTACTTCTTTACTGTAACCCCGTAATCATGCGGCAACTTCTCCGACACCTCTGTTGAGCGTGTAGTCGAGCTATCGCTCCGCAGGCGTTTTCGTCAGTAAACTTCTCTTCCAGTATAATAAGACTGAATTTGAAGTTTGGATATCTTTACCTATTTACTTTTTTCACCTTTTTCGGTTTGTCTTTCTCTTGAACTTACACTGACAGAAGTCTGTTGAAATTTCAGAAGTAAATAGTTTTGGGTTAACTAGCATTGCTGTCGAGGAAAGTAGTTTAGTGATGATGTTCGTGGCTTGTATTTTGAAGGTTCTTATTTCCAATCCCACACCAGCTGGCCTAACCTGAAGTCGGCATTATTAAAGAACAAAGACACGCCTAACCTTGCAGAAGAAGGATGCGCACAAGCCAGTGTCTCAGTTTACAAGGATTATCACAATTTACTCTGTTCAGCTGTCCCACTGGAATTGTTCCGTGAAGATTACAAAATTTACTTATATGAATCCAAGAGCCTAGAGATACTAATCTTAACCAACACGAACCTCCTCGGGGACTATCGCCTTATCGTTGCGAGGAGGTTAGCGTGTCCCGGTGACCAGGAGAAATATGCTGGCGGGAGCACAAGCTCATGGTAAAGCCACCCGTATCGGACACATCAGAAGGTAGGATCGAGACTAAGAGTACTGCCTGCTACTCAAGGTTGGGGGTTACGCGTTAGACTAACGATCCTGCCGAGGAAAAAAAATACTGTTACGAAACGTCCAGAGAGAAACCTAGTCTAGACTTGCAGTGGGTTGTATTGTCAGTATTTTTATTATTTTCGTATTCTTAGTGAGGCGAGACTGAGTCCCTTGTACTGCGGTAACTAACTGGTATACTGTACCAGCCCCAGGTGATAGGTGAGGGTGATTGTGGAGCAGGTGGTGGAATGAAGATTGGAAACCCAAGTACTCGGAGGAAACCTGCCCCAGCGTCACTTTGTCCACAACAAATCCCACATGATCAGAACCCGACTCGAACCCGGGACGCCGCGGTGGGAAGCCGGGGACTAGCCGGCTGAGCTATGGTGCGGCCTTGTATCACCAGAACAAAAGTATTTTCTGAAAATGTCAGTGCAGATTTGTTTTCACAGGCACGATACTGTGCCTTGAAATTACGTTGGCGAGATACAGCGAGGCTTTATTTCAGAGTTTGAGGAGATTGGATAAGAAACAGTAATCCGGCACGTTATGACGGAGCCTAATGCTTGCTGCTAGCTATACTGTGCTGATGATATGTTTTGCTGCCCTCTGTGTATGGAAGCCAGGCTAAAAGCGTTCGCTTCATTTGGTGGCGTGGCGGGGTGGGTGGGAGGTATGAACTTTGCGTCCCTACGCCGCGCAGCTGTGTGTGTCTGAGTTGAGTGCATTCGTAATACTGCACAGTCTGCAGGCGCGCCGGAAGGAGCAATTACTCTAATGGACTGTACAGTGTATCTTGAAGGTGCTCTATGAATTGTAAGATAAATAAGCGACTTATAAATAAATTATATGACGTCATTTGTGTGCTGGATGAATTGTTATACAACGCAAGAGATAAATAAATAATAATATAGAAGTGAACAGAATGTCTGATGGCCATTTTACAACGATTTAGGTTAAGTCCAGCAAAATGGCATCAAATGATCCGTAAATAATGAACCTGGAAGGATGTGGAAGGAAGTGGTCGTGGCCGACCTCTCGGCCGTGTCACAGAAGTAGTCCCAGTTTTATGTTCATAGCATATCGTGACCATTACGCCGTAGCGCAGTTGGTTTAGGCACTATGCTACAAGCCGGAAGGTCACGAGTTCGATTCCCGATGAGGTCACTTGATTTTTTTTCACTTGCCCTAATCCTTCCGGCCGCACTATGGTCTTGGAGTCGAATCAGCCTCTAACAGAAATGAGTACCAGGAATCTTCCTGGGGGTAAAGGGCGGCCGGCGCGTAAGGCTGACATCCTCACCGCCATCTGTGAGCCGATTGTCTAGAAAATGTGGGAGCCTCGACGTCTCACAACACTATGGACCTCCACGACCTGTTAAGGGATAGCTTTACCTTACCTTTAATACCTCCGAATGGTAAATTGAATGATGAATGATGAATTGAAAATTGTTTGTAAGGAAACGGTTATGAATTAATTGAGGTGTTATTTCAGAATTTTCTCGGAGAAAACCACGAATACTTTAAGTATGGATATCCAGTGTCTGAGGCCGGTATTCGAATGGAGGACATCTCGAATACGAATCTAGCTCGTCACCGTTGTGTCAGCCCGTTCAATTTTAGGGTTATGAGAAGGTCTATATGACGTGTAGAACGTGACGTCATATAGTCTCGTTGGTGTTTGTCAACGTTTCGGACCAATATGTGTTCTCCATCTTCAGGGTAGAGAAGTAAGCTGACCGCCTTAAGAACAGCATAATTAAAACAGTTCATTAAAAGTAGCGTTCTCACTCTGTAACCGTCCAAGTGCAGGGAGGGAGATGAAGCCCCCAACTTAGAGACAGAGGATATGATAATGTGCTGCGTGATCAGGGCTATGATTATGTAACAGTGATGGAATGATGATTAGCAAGGAAAACCAAAAATAAAAACTTATATGAGATAAACCTGATTCAGTGCCACAGCTCTCACTAAGTCACATGGGATTGAACCAGGGGCTTCTCATTGAGAAACCAACTGCTGACCTCTGCTCCATACGTACAGTTCTAATCTCATTCGTTTAATTTATTGAAACGAGAGCGAAAGGAATTATTCTCGCACTGAGACTAGCGCTGGAGAGCTAGCTTTATACAAATATACGTTTAACCATATTAAATGTCTTGACATCAACATTGCCCATTCCTCCCCTACTGTGGGAGCTGCTAGGTTAACCTCAATTAGCAAATTTATGCCACCCTGGGGACGTCCCGGCGCTGCGAGTCCAGTCGTATGATTTATTGTTACGCTGTTCCGAGCCGTACGACAAGACTGTACCATAATACACGCTGGAGGAAAATTCGCACTCGTGTGAGCCCCTGGAGCTCAGTCGGTACGGATACTACGTTGTGGTTTAAACGCTTTAAATACTGAGTCACACTCAAATTTACGTGTACGTTACGACCGACGGTCAGTGGTGTCAAACCGCATCTGGCGCCCAAGACCAGATTTTTGTAGCTGGTTTGTTGATGTGGGGCGCTTCGGGTTCTAGTGAAGGATTCTGTCCTCTGGGATATATCGCCGTGCAGTGCGTCGTGTTTCGTCGGAATACGCGGCCTTATATCCCGGAACGTAGAAAGCTCTTCATAGCCGCTGATCTGAGAAGCTCAAATGCATCGCCTGTTAGCGTTTCGCTGTGTAAAACAATCGAAAAGCAATATGCTACAAGCCGGAAGGTCGCGGGATGGAATCCCGATTAGGTCGTTGGATCTTTTTAATTGACCGAATCCTTCCAGCCGCACTATAGCCCTGGAGTTCACTCAGCCTCTAACAGAAATGAGTACCAGGAATTAATTAAATCATTCTCCTGGGGAGTAAAACGCGGCCGGCGCGTAAGGCTGACAACCTTACCTCCATCTGTGACCCGATTGTCTAGAAAGTGTGGGCACCGCGACATCTCACAACCCGATGGGCCTCCATGGCCTGTTACAAGGATAAGCTATCCCTTTTATAAAGAAAGCAGTCTTCTGGGATTTGGCACCGTGTACATGTGGTGTTAACCGACGTTTCGGAGGAACGTATCGCCTCCATCTTCAGGGTAGAAGACTGCTTTTACCGGTTCTCACGGTCTCTTCGCTTGCAGATTTCTTATATTTTTTCTTCTACCCTGAAGATGGAGGCGATACGTTCCTCCGAAACGTCGGTTAACACCACATATACACGGTGCCAAATCCCAGAAGACTGCTTTCTTCATAGTCACCGCCGTGAAAGCCTCAGATCTTACATATCCCTTTTATACTCTCCTTCTTTACTGTAACCCCGTAATCATGCGGCAACTTCTCCGACACCGCTGTTTTGCGTGTAGTCGAGTAATCACTCCGCAGGCGTTTCCGTCAGTAAACTTCTATTCCAGTATAATAAGACTGAATTTGTAGTTTTACGTAGCAGCGCTTAGTCCAGAGCCAGTTTTACCCCACAGTGAGGTTAAAGTCATCCATGTGTACCACTTAAGCACCGCGCCATGAAGATGTATGTTGGAGTGGAGGCATAGCACCACGTATTCCTAATCTTTGCTTTAATGGACATGAATGGTCAGCTTCACGCTCCTGCCGCTTTATTTATGAAACGAGACTTCAGTACCCACTGGATGAGACGGCCCCAGAACCGGTCTGGGTGCTGCGGATGAAAGACTTCTGCCCCTGCCAGGAATCGAATCTCGATATTTAGTAACCTGTGTAGTTAGAGAAGTGTCGTTAAATTATATTAACGGTACTCGTTCTTACGTGAGACTGCAAACAGTGTCTGAATACGAAGCGTACAGTTGTGCAGAATGTGACGACTTGAAGTTAGGTAATTCACCGACGTTTCTTTGAAATTTCTGCCTCCATCTTCACGGTAGAATATTGAACGGAACAAGACGAACCATGGTTGAGATTGAAGTTTATAAGGCTGCAGAGAGAGAACTGGAAAGAGAATTCAGAAGAAGAATTATTGCTGGCCCAGAAAGAAAAGCCATATTTGCGGATAGGAAATATCCGTAAACTTCTACCTGTTTGTACTGTATCACATCCCAGATGGTACTGCCCTACAAGTCACCAGCGAGAGAGCTTCGCGTTCAGGAATATCTCAGCGGTTTTAAAAGCAGTTTGGAGAAAATGTAAGTAATGTGGCCCAGTTTCTGCACAGAGAGACTGTACGTCTAGTTCACTGGGGTAAATTATCGATAGAGGTCAGTGCAGTCTACCGCAAGAATGCCAATCATCCTCTCTCTCTCCTGCTGCTGCTGCTGCTGACGATCGAGTAAAGCCCTCAACTTCCGTTACTTCAGACTTCAAGCCAGGACGCGTAGTTACAGAACCTGAGCCTCTTCAGATGATGCAAGCATAATGATGACAATAAGAATTGTAAGATTTGTGCAGTTCTAGGCATTCCCATACTGCGTAGAGGAAATGAGAACCGTCAGACGCCTTGTTTTTGAGAACTCAGTTTGGATTTTAGAGTGTTTCAAAAGAGATGTATAGGTCCTTCCTCATAATTTCTATAATTCACGATTATTTATCCCATTTTGGAATAATCAGGATTTTCTTGTAGTTATTGTTCAACATTTTGTGCTTTAGTCTTAATTGAAATCGTTATGACTTCTTTATTTTTTGTATTCTGTATAAGGAAAACAAGGGGATGCTTTATCGCCACTGCTTTTCAACTTTGCTATAGAATATATCATTAGGAAGGTCCAAGGAAACCAGGTGGGACTGAAATTAAATATGCTGTATATGCTGATGACGTGAATCTGTCGTGAGATAACATAAACACCATAAAGAAAAACACAGAAACTGTAATTGACTCTGTTAAGGAGATTTGTCTAGAAGTAAACACAGAGAAATCTAAGTATATGTTTCTGTCTTGTCACCAGAATGCAGGGCAAAATCATGACGTAAAGATAGTTAAAAGATGTTTTGAAAATATGACGCAGTTTAAATGTTTCAGAACGACAGTAACAGATCAAAATTTTATTCAGGACGAAATTAAGAGGAGATTGAAGTCAGGCAATGCTTGCTACCATTCAGTCCAGAATAGCTTTATTTTTTACCATCCGACGTTGTATATTCAGAATCTATATCAGCGTCATTAATTTAATCTATGGAAAATGTTAGAATAAACAGATTAATTAACCCATTCGTTACTGTGTTAAGTGCTGAAAGCGTTGTAATTTAATAAGACGAAAGTATATTAATTTGAACGCCCTGTAGCAATCAATACATTTTATATATGTATCCCTGGTTTTAACATCACTTCATTAACAGGTGTACCCCCTAAACATAACCTGTCTCACGTGAGCATTTCACCACAAATATATGTATTTTTTTTTACAAGTTACATTGTAATGTTCTTTATGGTGTATGGGCAGATACATTCGTTGAATGTGACGTTATCTGTACAGTATTGTTTGTGGCGCAGAGCATTGTGGGTAGGAATATCGCTCTGTTGATAATGATGAGTCATGATGTAGTGAATGTAAATACGCTACTGGCGAGGGAAAGTTGCTAATGGACACATGGAAACGAATGCACGTAAAACATACAACACACAGTGTTTTATGTCGTAGGCAGAACTGATTTATTCTCTCGTGTGTTCAGTCAATACGGACTTAAAATAACAACGCCGTTCAGAGAGAGAGGGGGGGGGACAGTGGAAGGTGGATACAGCTGATAATGCAGATCTCTGTAATGTTTCGTATATGTCAGATAGACCTGTCGCGTCTGAAAGTTTGTCCTCCTCTACGCCCGGTGAGTCATTTATCTCCATTATTAATCCTTCAGAGCAAGGTGGTAACCATGTGTATTACCAAATGTACCATCAGAAATCCTGAACTTTTGCTCAGATTGTATCAAATTACAATTCCTGCAGTGCGAAACAGCCATTTTAGATTTCCAGAGCTGTTCGTCTTTCGTTAAAATTGCGTAATTAGGAGCTTCATAACTTGTATTCTTCTCCAAGTATAATTAGAATGATCAAGTCAAGGAGGATGAGGTCGGTAGGACATGTAGCATGAACTAGGGAGAAGAGGAATGCATATAGGATGATATTTCCTTTTGAATCCTCATCGCATGTTTCATTAATATATAATATAAAGTAGCCTAAGAAATTGAAATATAGTAAATAATTCCCTCCAGAATATTTTATGAAAATATAATTAAGATAAAATGCCGAAAAGTATCTCATTCTGTCAGGTGTAGTAACTTTTATAAAGGTCGAAAATTTCGACACTTGTACATTTTTAGTCCAAGTCCAAGTCACATTGCGACTGACGGTCAGTCAGTCAGTAAGTCTTGGTGTCTAGCCCCATCTGGGGCTTATGACCAGATATATATTACTGTTTGACATTTACGGTCTTGTTTTTGTGGGGCGCCCTCTCTGACGAGAGGACGGATCTACCTTTTGTATATGCTGCTGGCATACGGTCTTTGTATTTTAACTTATTTTTGTATCCATAAACGTATCAGAAAGTTCTTTAGTTGATGCATGAAACGTAAGGTGAACGATTCCACAAGATACGTTCACGAAAGAAGTTGAGTTTTGCATTCCATGTGTCGCGAGTAGAGGAGATTCTGGAGCCATTGCTCTAATAACCTACCTAAACTGTGTCATTTGATGTAAGTAGGCATGAAATGATCACACAAGATACTCTCTGTGGGCAAGATCAAAGGACAGAGTTGGACTGCGAGTTGTGTCAAAGCAACTTCAAATTAGACCAAACATGGGCTTTCAAATCACTTCCTCTTACGAGATTCAATTTGATTATTACAAGGTTGAGGATGGGAAAAGCAACCAGAATATGTCGTTGAAAATATACAAAAGTGAAATGGGGCCAGTCAATTATAGAGGAAATTCATGCGAAAATAATGATATTTATGCACTGTGACTTTTGCTGCCATCTGTACCGATAAATGAAACTACTTGGTGACGTGATTGGGAGATACGGCTATGTTGATAAAGTTGTCTTTATCACTTTGCATAATTAAACACGAGGCCATGTAGGTGGCTGAGGAAGTGAGGGTTATACCATATTAACCACGACACTGGAAGGAGGTGAGTGGTCAGCTTCACGCTCCGTTTTCTTTATCCCTGATGAAATAGCCACGGTGCCTATTGGAAAAGAGGCTGGATAGAGCTTCGGAGCTGGTCTGGACGCTCCGTAGAAGGGAAAAATGTGCCCCTACCAGAAATCCAACCATGATTCCTCGAAAGTCTAAGTCGCAGCATAGTAACTGTACTGACTGAGCTATTCTGATGCATAAGTTGTCTTTCTGCTTAAACAGAACAGAACAGAATGGTCATTATACATACCGTCGATCCGGTAGCCCGTTACTGTAACAACTGAGCTATGCGATGCAAAACATCCATTTATATACAGGGTGTTCCAGGAAGAAAAGTCAGTATTCTGGGAGGTCATAATATCGGTCATTCTATGCAAAGAAATGTATGTGTACTTATGTCCTTTTCCGAACGGTTTCCGAGATACAGCTCCAACACTGTTAGAGATATTACGTACTGTTTCTTGTACCAGTATTTATTGTCCAAGTGACAAAGTTTGTACAGTTTACCGAGTATAATACATTTTCGAAAATACAACCGTCAACATCAATGCACTTTGCAGCTCGTGTGAGGACGGCATATCGGCATACTGGGCATTTGTGAAGATGTACGGCATTTTTCATAAAATTCTTACGATGTCACTATCAGCAGTCACAACGGCCAACTGACGCTTCACACCGATTCAAATGGGGGAGGGAAGGACAGTATTGGGCGCCAACTCCAAGCTACTGTACAGTGAAATAGCTCTCTTTCGGAAACCCGTCGGAATAAGACACTTGTAGATATACAGTTTTTTGCTTATAATGACCGATACTATACCTCCCAGAATATTGACCTTTTCTCATGGGACACACACTCTTTCTCTCTCTCTCTTGTATATGTGTGTGTGTGTGTGTGTGTTTCGCAAAAGATGTTAGGTGTTGTAATTTGATATTACCTATACATACGTAATCAAAGAGTGTAGTTCAGATTGCAATGTTCTGAGATGTGACGCTGTTCAATGTATTTAATTAGTACCGACGTTTCTGTCTTGAGAATTGAGGCAGCAGTGTTCTCCGAAACCTCAATAACGATGTATCACACTACACGACGTTATATAGCAGAACTAAATTGATCATAATTGTCAGAATTTCAAAGCTAGATTATTTTATTTCATGCATTTTTAAAATCTTGATAAATATGAGTTGATAAAAACCTAAAATGTGTTGATTTTAAAAATGAAAAACTGTCTGAAGTATATTCATTATGTACACAACCGAAATTGAGGAGGAGGGCATGACGAAATCCTTGCTAAGCCGAGGGGGGTGATGTGATAAAAACTGCCGCGCTGTTTAGCTTGTGCCAGTCTCTACAGTGGAATGCAAGTGGCATGCGCGGGTCGGAATGCGCCCGCCTGTCGCTATGCTGACCGCACTGGGGCGACGGTATGTCCCCGCAGATGAAGAGATTCCGTCGCGGCTGTATTCGTAACATTATTCTGGGTCATGCGGTATGTGGGCCAGTTACCGGATGTTACGTTTATTTCGCTCGAATAACAAATACATTTTTTCTTGTGTGGCGCTACAGCCCCAATTTGGGCCTAGGCCTACCTCCATGAAACTCTCCATTTCACTTCGGTTTACTAGATCTTACACATTCGGTAGGACTCCTTGGGCGAGTGATCAGCTCGTCGCAAGGCCTCCACCTGTAGACAAACACAGAAAAACGCACACAAACATCCATGCCCTGAGTGGGATTCGAACCCACTATCCCGGCTTCCGAGCGAGCGAAGACAGTGCACGCCTTAGACCGCTCGGCTACCGTGGCCGGCAACAAATGCATTTACCTGCATCTAATTTACTACTGCAAGAAGTAAAATGGTTACCGTTCGCCAAATATTCCTTTGTAAATAGGACCATGAAAGATTGGAACAGTTTGCCTGCAGGCACACTAGCGTCTTTCCCCTCCAAATTAAACACATTTAGGAACAGGGTTAGGGAAGCATTTGCAAGTACAGAGGCCTTAGGCAGAGTCGGAATGGAATGAAGTGCAGTAACGGGGAGTGTCCTTGTTCGAGTGCAGTGAAATGAACACAAGCACGTGCCCTTTTATAACTTTATGTGTTTGGATTTGTACTGTGTGTACCTTGTTTGTTGTATGTACTTCGTTTTGTATTTTTCCCTTTATGTATAGTCTGGTCTTTTCTATTTCAGTGTAAGATCTACTGCCACAGGGTGAACACCCAATTGCAGTAAAATAATAATAATAATTAAAATGATCAAGTCAAGGAGGGTGAGAAGAATATTGGGTGAGTACAGGAATGCGTACAGGGGTTTGATGGGAAGGCCAGAGAGAAACATATCACTGGGAAGACCTATACGTAGTCGGGAAGATAATATTAAAATTAGTCTTAGAGAAATAGGGGGGTACGCGGTAGCGTAGTGGTTAAGGTACTATGCTACAAGCCGGAAGGTCGCGGGTTCAAGTCCCGCTGAGGTTATTGAATTTTTTCAATTGACCTAATCCTTCCGGCCGCACTAGGCCCTGGGGTTTACTCAGCTTCCAACAGAAATGAGTACAAGGAATTAATTAAATAATTTTCCTGGGGAGTTGGCTGACAACCTTATCGCCATCTGTGAGCCGATTGTCTAAATAATGTGGGACCCTCAACATCTCACAACCCAATGGGTCTTCACGGCCTGTTACAGGGATAGCTTTACTTTTATACTTTTTTTTACTTAGAAAAATAGGATGGAGTGCTATGGACTGGATTAATCTGGCTCAAGATAGGGACCAGTGGATGGCTCTTGTGAACACGGTAATGAACCTCCGGGTTGCATGAAATGGGAAATTCTTGAATAACTGAGCAACTGATGGCTTCTCAAGAAGAGCTCAGCTCCGTGTGGTTAGTTAGTTGGTTAGTTTGAGGCCGTCCTTCCAGAATCACGTTACTGTAGTTACGTATGTCTGGAGAACTTTGTTGGTTGAGTTATCACAGCGGTGGCTATTAAGATTTCAGTTCTCTAGGATGCAGTATCGTTTAGTCAGGTGAAAGTTGATGGGAATTACAAATGAATATAGCCTCCATCTTCAGGGTGAAAAAGTAAGGCAACCAAGAAATCATTACATGAGGGAGGCAGAAGAAAATTGGCTTCAGATACGGGAAATCTGTAGTTTTAGGGGAACAGAGCGAATTGTGACGCTTCATCCCCCTGTAGATGATCTTATATGGCCTAAACCTGTCGAACCTTTAGGAACATGTAGTCAACATAAGGAAATTAACTAGATGTACTTCGATGGCAATTTAGATTTTATTTTAATAAGGATCACTGGTTATTCCTGGAGTTCTGCCACGACTCAGCATCCTGCATAAGCGTGATCTCGCTTATCTCAACATGAGAGAGAGAGACGTATTAAAGTTGGGTGAAAGGGATACTTTCTTCTATCGTATCATTTCTGTCTTTGCCTTTTGAATTCTCTTCCAAGTTAGAGAAACATTCGCATTTGCAGTAAAGTGGGTAGTTGCTTCGGATACGGGACAAGATTTTGCCCCTCCGGTTCTCAATAGCAGCTGGGTCATCGTGGGTCACGTGACAGATTTAGAACGAAAACGCTCTAAGTTCAAGAATCGCCTCTCTCTCTCTCTCTCTCTCTCTCTCAGTTTATGCACCGTTTTCTTACTGCAGAATACCTTTGCGAAGCTGCAGTTTTTCCCTACGTCCGTTTGACAGATGTCAGCGAGGTGGATGGCTTAGCGTGATGAGAGAATCTTCGGGAAGTGCTCGGTTCAGATCTCGTTGGGGGCACCAGATGTATTGGCCGAAGTTTCATGCGGATTCCCTCAGTCCCTTGATGCAAGTCTCCGCATAGCAATTCGATTAGGTTACCGCAGCTTCCTTTCTAAATCCTTCCCAGTTCATCAGTCGACTCACCATTCGACGCTGTATCGTCTAGATACTGATATCGTCGTAAAGTAAGCCACAATAAAGAGACAGTGTTACCTTATATACCAGTTGCTTTACATACAGAGTGATTCTAAATTATTGTCGGGGTTTATGTGGCCTATAAACTGAAACACCAACAATAATTTAGAATCGCCCTTTATATTCACCAGTAAAGGTTATTTATGTTCCTCTGCGTAATTAATTAGACATGGCATGAAGATATCTGGAGGAGTGAAGGTATGTCTTCATCATAAATTTGCCTCCGCATTGGATGGAGTTGTCATCTTCACGCCCCGGCCACCTTACCCGCGAGGAAAGAACCTATGACATTGGATAGGAGGCTTCGTTGACCCCAGAGCTGGTCAGGACGCTGTGGAAAAGATATGAATCTCTTTCCTCAGCCGGGAATCAAACCCTTGCTGTTCAGCCGGTAACGCCTGAGCTATCTCTGAGTATTAAGTTAAAAGGTAAAACTATCTCCGTAGGAGACCGTGAGGGCCCATAGGGTTGTGAGACGTCGAGGCTACCACATTTTCTAAACAGTCCACTCATAGTTGGCGGTGAGATTGTCAGCCTTACGCGCCCACCACTCTTACCCCAAAGAAGATTTGTGTTACTCGTTTCTGTTAGAGGCTGAGTCGACCCCGGGGCCATAGTGCGGCTTGAAGTATTAGGTCAATTGAAAAATCCAATGACCTCTTAGGATTCTATCCCGCGACCTTCCGGCTTGTAGCATAGTGCCTCAACCAACTACGCTACCGCGTGCCCCCTCAACAGTAAGATTATTTGTTTATTTATGCATAAGAGACGAATTACTGGAGACGCGTGTTCTAAACGGTGCATAAGTAGGAGCCAGAATTGTGTGCTCCCAATTCAAATAACATTATTATGATCTCACGAACTAGAATGAGATAAACTGGCCATTTAGCACGTGTAGGAGAAAAGGTGAATGTATACACTTTTCTTATAGAAACGCCTGGTGGAAAGAGACAATTTGGATGACCTAGTCATAGATGTGGGATAATGTTAAGCTGGATCCTTAAGAAACAGACTGGGAATGTATGGAGGACTGGTAATAAATCTTGAGGTTCATAGAAAATAAATAGATATACCGTGGTAATAGCTTCATTTGATTGCTTTTTTCTTTGTTCCCTTATTTTCTTATTCTTCTTCGGCAATATTCTATTTAATGTCTTTTCCTCTTTTCCTTCCCTACTTATCCTTATTTATTATTCTTCCTTGTTCTTTTCCTTCGTCAGAGTCCCCCCCCCCCTACAGTCATGTGGTCAGTGCCGGAAAATGTTAAATAAGCCAATAAAATGAACCCTCCACAGTACTTGTTCGTTATGGCGACGTCGGTTCTAAACCTTTTCAGTTGTGTGTATAGCTGCCCCATGACTTTTCAGCACTATAAATTAAATTATGTCCAACGGAACCGCCTATTGGTAGATCAGAAAGTGGCCAGAGATCCACTTCATCTGCTGTGGGAACATTGTGCGTCATTGTCAGTTAGTGACGTAATCCATTAAGTCATCATTGGATAGTTCCACACAATTCCGGTATTCGCGTACCGATGGGAAATTCAGTCGTGCGCGGGAGTTTTCTTCCGTAAGGTTGGCACTACAGCTTATAACGTACCGTAGTTGGTAGAAATGGACGCCCGTGAAATCTTCCGTCTCTTCATTCGAGAGCTGACCTCGAATTTCAAATTACAGCAGCAGAGAAAAGCGAAAAACAGGATTGCCACGTTCAAAGCAGAGATCCACTGAGAATGCTGATCCCGTAGATTTGGTCTCACGCTGTCTTCGCGTTACGGTCACGAGTTCGATTCGCACCCGATCCATGAATATTTTTATGGTCTGAACCCTGTGAATCAGAGGAGAGAAATTTATATCAAATTCTGATGGGAATGCCTGAAACAGGAAGTTAAGACGGAAGGATATTATTAAAAATGGACCTAAAAGAAGTAGCTGTCGGCTTGTTTTTTTTTTTTTTAAGATTCTGGGTTTTGTGTTCTCTGGCCTGAGACAGGCGATTTACTGTGTGGTTCCCTTGAATATCATCAATCCCTGTAGCTATATTATGTGAAAAATTATAAAGTTAGTCCTGTAACAGGCCGTGGAGGTTAATAGGGTTGTGAGACGTCGAGGCTCCCACATTTCCAAGACAATCGGCTCACAGATGGCGGGGAGGTTGTCAGCCTTACGTGCCGGACGCCCTTTATCCCCAGGAAGACTCCTGGTACTCATTTCTGTTATAGGCTGAGTCGACCCCAGGGCCGTAGTGCGGCTGGAAGGATTAGATGAATTGAAAAATTAATGGTCCACATCGGGAATCGATCCCGCGACATTCCGGCTTGTAGCGTAGTGCCTCAACCGACTACGCTATTGCGTGTAGCCACGTTATAGAATATGAAAATCAAACAAAGTCTGTAGTACCCAATTGTGAAGCAATGTATCAGTAGGCAAGATAGAAACGTGAAGAATCTCAGTCCAGATTCGAACCGGGTCCCTCCGGAATACAATTATTTGCTCGGACCCATTTTTTTTTTCTGATTTCAACGTCAATGTTCATCAAACCATTTAACTCCTGTAGGTATAACGTTTGTGGTTTAATAAGCGTTGTTAAATTCCTTAATCTATATAAGGTTTACATTTGATTAAGCACCGTTAAATTAAGAAAGAAATTATTTATAGGAATTAACTGTGTTCATGCAACAGAGTTCTTCTTGAGAAGCTGATATTTATTCAGCTGACCAAAGAATTTCCCGCCTTTTGTGAAACCTGAGCCCTAGGCAGACGAATCCGCTCTGGATACCTATTCCACATCCACTTTAATATTATCATGCCATGCTTAGTCCTTCTAAGTGAACTCTTCCCTTTTCCCACCTAATTTTATATTCATTTCTCGTCTCATGCATGCTACCTGTTCTACCCATCTCTTCTTCCTTGACGTGTTCAACATAATAATATTAAGTGTAGACCCTGCTTCATATTATTATTATTATTATTATTAACGTTACGAAAGAAGATTAGAAATCAAGCTCGTTAGCTCAGTCTGCGATGGTTCCAACTTCTGTTAGTGAGGTGCTTGGTTCGAATCTGGGCCGATCACCGGCTGTCTTTACTGACGCTTTTCGTGGTTTTACTCATTCCCTCCTGGTGATTGCAGGTATATGTTAAATTACTCTGCAGTCCTCTCCAGTTTACCGTTCGCTACTCATTCTGCCCTTGGACGCTATGTAATCGGTAGTGGTGGCAGCGTCGTTAAATAACCATAAAAATAGATTAAAATATCGGTGAAGTGGGACCTGCGCGCTTTGTGCTTCGGTCTGTGCGCTCACGCTGAAATATGAACACTTATATGTTGAAGGTGTCCCCTCAAAGCCACTTCTCTTTGTTCCATTAGGCCCGGTATAAATCAGCTGGGCGCTGGCATCAGTGGGACCCGGGTGGCCCTTTACCCCCCACCCCACCCCACCAACCCGCGTGCGTGGCAGAGATCGCCTGCTCTTTCCTCGGACCAATAAATAGGACCAATACGAAAAAGAAAATCCACTACTCGCAAACTCTATAGCCCTGTAATGTCCTGCCGAGGCTTTCATCCACTGCCGGAACTACACAATGCAGAAGTTTTGTAAGAATTGCGATCCTTGCCCGGACAACTTAAATTCAGAAAAAGGATCCCAGGGGTTGCTCATTAATGAACCAAATAAAACAGCACAACAAAGTGACGCTTGGGATATAAAGCCATTTATTGAGATGAAAGTCAATAGACGTTTCGGAGTATCATGTCGCCTCCATATTTACGGTCGAAGAGTTAGCTAAGTAAGAAACCAGCCTATATCTCTTGCATTAATTACTTTTCGACCCTGATGATGGAGGCAATATGTTCTTCCGAAACATCGATTTTATTTTACCTGATTATACTGCTAGAAGATGGATCTCTTTATAGCGATGGCTTTTAGAACCTAAAATCCGACTAATGTTCACGTTTTTCAATAACATGTGCTAAATGGGTTATTATTATTATTGTTATCATCATCATCATCATCATTAAATCGGGTACTCTAGTCACAGGATCGGCCGTCAATAATTTGTAACCTGCACAGATTTTTGTTAGCCTGTTCTGAGTCTAAAAGCGTAAAATTAGAATATACAAAACTATAATATTGCCTCTGGTTCTATATGGGTGTGAAACTTTGTCTCTGACATTAAGAGAGGAACATAGACTGAGCGTGTTGAGGAGAATATTTGGACCGAAGAGAGAGAAGTGACAGGAGGTTGGAGAAAACTGCGTAATGAGGAGCTTCATAACTTGTACTCTTCTCCAAGTGTAATTAGAATGATCAAGTCAAGGAGGATGTGATGGGCATGGCATGTAGCACGAATGGGTGCAAAGCGGAACCTATGTAGGATTTTAATGGGAAATCCAGGAAAGACCACTAGGAAGACATGTGTATATGGAAGGATAATATTAAAATGGATATAGATAAATAGGATTGGGTGGTATGGGTTGGATTTATCTGGCTGAGGATAGGGATCAGTGGAGGGCTCTTGTGAACACAGTAATGAACCATCGTGTGCCGTTAAATGCTGGGAAGTTCTTCAATAGCTGAGCGACTGTTAAACCTCATGAAGGGCTAATCTCCGTGGAGTTAGTTATTTTTTCTCATACTATAGAAGGGTGAATATATGTAGGGTTGTTCCTGATGAAGGCCCAATTGACAGCGTGTTTCGGTAATGCAGATCAGCAGTTCGACTCCTGAATACCTAGGCAACAGGAGTGAGAATAGAGATGCACAGTGAAACCTGCGCTGGTACTTTTAAAATGAAGATAAATGGGTCTTATTAAAAGGATGGCGGGAGGTGCTGTAGCAGCCCCCAGGGGTGGGATGGAGAGCTCGAGGAAGGAAGCATGAGATGATCTATAAATCAGTAAATTGATACTAATGATTCGAGGATTAAACGCAAAGCATCGGAGAGTTGATAAAGGGCGAAAGGTATCACCCACTCGTCTTTCTGTGCATGCAAGAATGGCTTACAGCAATCGGAACTTAATCTCTTGGATATTTGAATTTCACGTACGAACGTTAATAATACATTTTCCTTGCATCTTTTTCTTTGTCTTACAAGTTTTCATTTTCTAATTTCCTAACTTTATGTTTTATTTATTTTATATAGTAAGTTACTATTATATATGATTATTTCTTTGGTTATTTAACGATACTCTACCAACTATATGTATTGATTGTACAAGTTGAGTAATGGTTCCGTTACTGTTTACACCTTGAAGAAGTAATTGCATGACCCCCACAGAAATGTATGGTAATTGGTCTCGCGGGACCAGAAACCAAGAATGACTGTGCTGGCGAGGGCCAGAAGAAATTTACTCGATCCGAACCGGCACTTTTGAGTTGCCGGAGTTTCTGCAACGTAGAACTAATTTGTTATTAACATCTTAATTAGGCACTCTTCCCCGATTTATTACCTCTACCTCACTCTGTCGGTAGATTCTGAGACTGGATAGCTCAGTCGGTATAGCGATGCACTACAGACTCTACGTCCGGGTTCAATTCCTGTCAGGGCAAGATTTTTCATGCTTTCAGACCGACTCTGTGGCCCACCCAGCCTCATATTCAGTGTGTACTGGGGATCTTTTCCCGGGGGTTAAGCGGCCGGAGCGCGAAACTGACCACTCACCTCCATCTAGTGCCGAGGTCAAGAAATGTGGAGCTATACCTCCACTCCCCAAATGTCTTCATGGCATAGTGCTTAATTAATTAAGCACAGGGGTAATTTTTTACCGGTAGATTCTAAATAGTCCTGACGTTGGTGTACAACATTCAGAATTACTGGGTTTTTGTGTTCTGTCCATCGTTCCGATATTCTAAACAACACGACGTTTCGGAAACTAGATCTATTCCCGTCCTCACATGACAGGGCGGGAAACACCTATTTGGTTGGGTCTGCGGTTAGCTCTTTATAACGGATCCAACAGTATGTCTCCCACCCCACCCACCCCTCACCGGAGGGCGGAAACGGATCCATTCTCCGAAACTTTGCTCTTTAGAACAGGGGGAAAGTCCGAACCCCCGATATGGAAACCGAAGCAACAAGCACACATACACCACTTATGCGTGAAGCCGCATGGCATGCCACATTACTTCCAACTTGAGATAACGCGGTAGGATAATTACATACACAAATCGTCTGTGGATTGTTCTCAGCTGGCAGTTCATATGGCATATAATGACATCATCCACCCACCCTGCGTTGTACTAACGGTTCTTAATTTCCCTGGAAGGCAGGGTCAGTTGTGTCGAATCCTGACTGAACACTGTTTTGTTGAGATGCAGCAGTGACTGAAGGTACTCGCGCGTAGTTGCAAATTTTGCCACCATAGCGAGTCTCGTATAATCATAAAAGGTATGACCCTGTAACAGGTCATGGAGCCCATATGGCTGTGAGACGTCGAGGCTTCCACATTTTTTTTAGATAATCGGCACACAGATGGCGGTGAGGTTGTCAGCCTTACGCTCCAAGGTCGTGAAGGCCCAAAGGGTTGTGAGACGTCGAGGCTCCCATGTCTTCTAGCCAGTCGGTTCACAGATGGCGGTGAGGTTGTCAATCTTACGCTCCGGACGCAGTTTACCCTTACGAAAATTCCTGGTACTCATTTCTGTTAGTAGCTGTCTCGAAAACATGTGGCAAGGACGCCATAAAAATTTCAAAACTGACAGCCTCTATGGTCTAGTGGTCAAGAGTTCCTGACTACAGATCCTGAGATCCGGGTTCGATTCCCGACGCTACCAGATTTTCTGAGAAGTAGTGGGTTTGGAATGGGGTCCACTCAACCTCGTGAGGATAACTGAGGATTTCTTCCAAAGAAATAGCGGCTCCGGTCTAGAAAAACCGACATTAACGGCCGTGGGGTTACGTTGCGCTGACCACGTGACACCCTCTATCCAAAAAAGTTGGCACTAACTTCACCGACAAGTGGCGGTCTCTCGGTCGGTATAGTTCGCTTGAGGACTACAGGCCACGGAGTTTTTTTTTTTTGCACTTTTAGTATGAACTAACAATGGTTGCTACATGTACCTCCTGTTTTGAAATTTAGAAACTTTGTAATTACGCCCACAAAATGTATTTACATATTCCATATGATTCTCAAGATAAATACCAAATACATAAATGACACCGTCAATATTGGTGTTGGATTTTACGTCCTTACAGCTGCACTTTGGAGAGTTGTGCCTTCTTGGGGCGTAACATCGTTTAGTCCGCTTATATTAACCTTATGTTTCGGAGGAAAATGCCGGCTCCTTCTTTAGGATTGAATATTAAGCCAAGCAATAAAACATCATGAAGCAGGCAGCAAGTGAAGATGACGCGTGCAGTGGACATTTCTCGTCTTTTCGTTAAAGAAATACGTTTCGGAGGCTGTCTGTACTGCCGTTGTCAGGAGAAAAGCATGGAACCTACTCTGTTGCGTGTGCGGCAGGAACGGCAAGAACATTTCCTTACTAGCTTTGCGTTTAGGCCGTCTTTACAGAGCACGCAGCAGCATTCTGAATACTTATATTAGTTCTTTATTTTAGTTTGTATTAATATGTGGTATATATCTTTCTTTTTCTCAACTTTGATTCCTTTCTCAAAATTGGGACAAGCGCGACGTTCCCCCCCCCCTCTTCCGCCGCCTTCCATTCTCTTTTCTATCCATTAAATGAACCTAATCACTGAACTAATTTAGATTAACTGTTCTCTTTGGCTCTCCTGCATTGTGTTGCTTTAATGTTGGTAACACTGGATCATTAATTTTACGTCATAAAAATGCAAAAAAAAAACTGCTTGGAGTTCATTTTCTTTATGGCAGAAAAATATAAGAGCATAAAGTTATGTCCATATAAGAGTCTGGCGGAAATGCTGGTGGATGAAGGGGTTGAAGGGGGGGTTACCCTAATGAAGGGGTTGTGCAGGTCTTGTAAAAATACGTATGGTGCTTTAGAGTACTAGGAATGTAAAAAAAAAAAGGCTTCTATGCAAGGGAATTTCAAAATGCAGGAAGTTAGAGATTTCATGGTAGGATGGTACAACCATTTTTGTATGATGTCCTTTAGAATACTATATTTTTATTTCCCCGTCTCTCCTGGCGCTCTTATGAGCAGCCAGAGGCCTTGTATCTGACCTCATACCGTAAGCATTTCTTCAGCATCAGTGTATGAGCATTGCAGACGCGATGGAGCGTACAGAATGCGTTTAAATTCAGTCACGTTTTCTGTGATAATTCCGCCTGATCTTATATTTGTCCTTGAGAGAGAGAGAGAGACAAGTGTGAGGGATATACCAAGCCAACGCCCAGAAACGTCAGTTTCGAGCATGCGAGTTGCGCAGGAACTGAGCAGTGCTCAGTAGCCCGGGTGTTCATTAATGGATTTGTTAACTGAGAAATGAGAAATTCATGCTTGCAAATAATTGTCCATACTGTTGCCTAATACTATAAAAATATATTTCTTTCTGATTTCTTTCCTACCGTCGACTTAATAGAGCATTCAAAAATATTAAATTTACTCTGTAATGTTGCCAATATGTACGGTGGCCACGGCTGTTAAACCTCTGTACATATATTGCGGTAGAGATTTTTAATGCAGTTTGAATCTTCGTTCCCAATATTTTTTCCACACTAACAAACTTTAATTTAATTTGAGTGTTACAACGTTTTATTTTGGAGCCGGGGTAGCTCAGGGCTACAGGCTAGACGACCGAGTAATCACGATTCGATTCACCACAGGGACAAGAGATTTTTATCTTTTCGCAGCGTCCAGACCGGCTCTGGGTCCCACCCAACCTCCAATTTAATGTGCAGAAGGCTTGTTCCCCTGGAGTGAAGCTGACGACTTATCTCCATCTAATAGCGATCAAGAATACGTGAAGCTTCATCTCCATTCTTCCTATTCATCGTATCCCGCATCGACATAGAGACAATTCTATGTAACTATCGCCAGTCTTCGAGAAACTGATAGTCACCCAGCCACTTCAGAAATTCGCCGCGTTTTATGGAACCCGAAGGTTCATTTCTGTCAAGTTTACAATTTCTGGGCTCTGCAGTTCAGTAGAAGAGATCGAACGTTTCGGAGGAAACCGCTCCTTCCTCTTCAGGGTGGACAGACAGTCGTACCCATCTCCTGTCCATGCGATTAAACCTGATCGTCCACAGGAAGACGCGCATTGAATTCGAACGAGTCCACTAGATCAAAGATTGCAGGCAATGCATGTGTTATGACATGCGTCACCCTCCCTCCCATAATTATGCTGCAGCCACTACCCCGATACTTCCTGCCTTCTCACACACATCCCAAAGGTCTAGAAGCAAGGACTATACCAAACTGTACGGTGTCACATGCATGAAGATTATAATCTTGGTGTCAGAAACAAACCCCACATTTTTCATTGCCTCATTCACAAAAGCCTGCCACTGATCTCGATTCTGACCCTAATGAGGCGGACTTTATACACGACCCCGTTGAGAATTCAACGGGAGGTCTCATAATTTGTTATATACGTTTTCGCACTATTAACTCCTTTATCCCGTATTCCTTTCCAGTCATGTATTTTATCAAATGATCCTTCAAGACCGACATTTAACGACATATGCCATGGATAACACGCACAAATAGTCATTCGTAAACCGCATCATTTATGTACAACTGCACTTCAAATATACACATTTGAATATTATCAGTACTCACGGAATAGACACGATACGCTGAAATAGAATAGTATTCATTCGTTCGTGACCCACAACATAACTTAGTACGTGTTAATTCGTTGCTATGGTAACCTGAAATTGAGTAATGACGAATCTGGCTCTTACAAAATTGTTTGTAGAACTGTTTTATAGTGATACATACGAACAGTATTCTATATATTCCGTCTGCATTTGCCTCGGGTTTGTTTTGTAAATGTTCATGAGGATAAATTGGGAGTAACATTGTCAAGTACTTAAGTGTCTGTTACACGCATCCTCTGTTTCCGCTCCGTGTTTTGTTGTATGAAAGTGTCACTGAATGAATGAGGTTATCGTATTGGTTTATCATATTAAATGGGGTCATTGAAAAGGAAACTTTTAATTAACATTAATTTAGAAATGAAACTCAAAATTGACTACTTTTCGTAACTGCATTGTTCTTTTGTTTTCTTTTAGCGTTTGTATAGAATAAATAAGTTGTAATGCAGGTGCTTTAATGTGACGACTGTGAGATGGGGGAAAAGAATATATATATTGCAAAGAGGCTGTCATTTCGGAGCGGGCGGAAGTGACGTCTTTGAATGTCGTTTCCGTCTTCTTGATTACAACGATGTGCCAGATGTTTTTCAGGGGACAAAAAAAAATAGTAGCACGTGATGTAAGAAATAAAGAGGAAAGAAATTCAGAAGATAAAGAGAGGAGGAATGAATGACGAGAGGGAAGATGAGGCGAGATTACAGCATAAAATAACATCCTCTTAACATTACTGAGCCACGCTGCATAAGACAGAAAGGAAAGAAGGACAATCTTTAGAAATCTAAATAAAAAAGTAAAGCATTAAAGCTAGACATTTTCAGTAGCAGTGGAAAATAAGATAAAATAGAGGAGGGTGCTGTATTGTGTTTTATGTGAAGCCATCTAGCGGATTTCCAGTGAGTTAACGACCCATGTGATTATTCACTGCGAAAAAAACATCAACATGGAGTCAGCCAAGTTCTATATACGTCACGGCAAGAGCTCTGGGAACTCATGCTAAAAGCAAAAGCAAATTCAGCAGAAGCTTCTAACAATTCTATCTCTTTGAATAACTGGTGTTAGGAAGGCAGTTGGTTGTTACTTCGCCCCTAGCAACAAATTTGTAGTGTCTTTGTTTCATAAGTGGCGAAATTCTTTTAACTGTACTTTCTCCAAAACATCTCTGCTGGTGCGTTATAGCTTGTCTAGGCAACCAGGAGGTAAAAAAAATGATAAAGCTATCTCTATAATAGACCATGGAGGCTCATAAGGTTGTGAGACTTCTAGGCTTCCACATTTTCTAGACAATTGACTCACAGATGGTGATGAGTTTGTCAGCCTTACGCGCCGGCCGCATTTTACCCCCAGAAAGATTCCTGGTACTCATTTCTGTTAGAGGCTGAATCGAACCCAGGAACATAATGCGGCTGGAAGGATTGGAACAATTGAAAAATCCGTTAGCCTCATCGGGAATCGAACCCGCGACTTTCTGGCTTGTAGCATAATGCCTCAACCAACTACGCTACCGCGTATAAGTAGGCAACCTTACGGAAAGAAAATCCCGTGTGTCGAATGGGATCCCCAACAAGGCTGTTTGCTTCCTATAATATAGGATCTAATAACATTCTAATGAGAATACAGTGATGTGCATAACATATTCAACAGACGGCCTATTTTGTACGCATGTAATATTTCTTCTTGTCTCATTTTTCATATGGCGTTTCGTAGTTGCTTTCTCCCCCCCCCCCATCATGGAATCGTTTCCCTTTGGTCTGCTTCTTTGGTCTCGTCTGTAAAGAAAAACGTTTGCGCATTATTGTTCTATTGTTTTTGTTTAGTTGCGTATGATTTTTTATTCATTATGTTTTCATTTCCATCTGTTCGTAACAAAGACATTCTTTTCTCCTTTTTTACTCACTTATTTTGTTCAGCATTTCCAGTTATATTTTTACTTCATGGTAACGTGAACACGCTCGGGGATATTATTTTTTACGAAGTTGGTAATATAATAAATTACAATTTTTTTGTTAAGTTTGCAGCAGAGTGCCATGGGGCAAAGGCGGCTTGCGTTCTCGTTAAAGGTATACCAGCATCATAATCATCGGTGGACAGATTCATAAAAGTTACAGGAGGCAAGCAGAATGTTTAGGGGTGGGACATGAAGTGGTTTCCATGCGATATCCTGACAAGTGTTTTATTACGTCAAGAGCCTCAGAATGTTTCCTAAGGGCGCATGAAATATCCATTAGCAGAAGCACTTTGTACTTGTTACAGCTGCCCCACCAGAAAAATGTCAGTTTTAATACCCTTCCATTTACTCCCATTCAAGGTGGCATGTTATTTTTAGTAAATGTTGATATATTTAATCTGCTATTGAAACAAATTATACGTTATCCTCATTTAGTTACTTAGACTTTTGCGTCATTATTAGAAAGTTACGAGATTCTATTTTTTAATATACTGTCACGTGATTGACAAAATGGGGTTTGGGTTGGTAACTGAATGTATCATACACTTAAACAACTCGTGACTACACTTTACGAATCACAATCACACAAAGATTAGTGTCGTCGCTACGCTGCTTGGTAACGTCTTCCAACAGTGGGCGATCTTCTCCCGGGCTCACGTCCTCGCAGGCTGGCGGCCATCTCACACCAACCTTCTGCTCTTCCGTCTGCCGTCTCAGAACTCTCCCGTCAAGTCAGAGAGAGAGTTACTTTACGACTGGCGGTTTACCGCCAATCAGCTCGTCTTGGCGCCAAGCCACTTGAGACTTACGACCAGAGATTCTTTTTCAGCTGAATTATTACAGTCATACTCCTCTCTGACGAGAGAATTGGTTTGTCTCTTATGAATATGCTTGGTCTTTCATCAGGTGTACGTATCGAACACATGGCATGTTATTGAGAGTTCTTCCTCTTGCACTATATACAAGTATACAAGCCCTCTGTCAGTACAGACTTTGCAAAGCAGATCTTGTCTTACGTATCTTATGCTACAACGGCAGCTTAATCGTTTGAACAGTCGTAAGCTTGACCACCGCCAAATTATAAGCCTCTTATATTTTCTCTGACGGTAAGTCGCCCAGTCTATCTTGATATAAAGCACCCATCTGGGGCCCAAGACCAGATTTTTTCTACTGTTAGACAGTTGCGGGTTTGTTGATGTGGGCGTTCTCTCTGACAAGAGGACGGGTCTGTCGTTTATAATTGTTGCTGGTCCTCGCCAACGCAGTCATTCTCGTGGTCCGAATCCCGTGGGACTTGAGACCATATTTTACTGTCCCAAATTCGAGACTTACTTTTCGTCGCCTCCTACGACTCGCAGGGTGACGGTGGAGGTATTTGACATCGCCTCCAAATCGAATTGTCTGACGAGAAGATAGTCCTCGTTATATGGCCTCGGTATGAACCGCACAGAAAACATCGCTTCCATTGTGTGCATGTCTGTTGCGGCTATCACATGACGGCTACCGACGCATTACCTATCAACGGGCATGTTTTCAGAGCCGTTCCCTAGTAACGGCTCTCTGCTGGCTTCACAATTCTGGCTTTCAGCAGACATGCCACAATACTTACGGTATTCATACGCCGTTGGGAAATTGAAGCAGCCTTACACAGGTTGCCTACACGAGATGTGACGCAATCTGGTTCTTAGAAGGGATGGACTTTTTAATAAATTGTTTTAAACTCAATTTAACTATGAGACGGTGCGGTATATTTTCTGCAGGGGTAGAAGTTATCAGAGAGATGGGTTAGTGAGCATGTTGGCTTATCGTTAACGTTCTAAGACTCTGTGTTCTTAAGGTGTTTCGTTCGAATCCATGTCACGACTCCGGCTGTCCTACCTGAGGTTCTTCTCTTCTTGAGGCGTTTCGTTCGAATCCATGTCAGAATTCGGCTGTTCTACCTGAGGTTCTTGTGTTCTTAAGGTGTTTCGTAGGGCCGCGCCATAACTCAAGCGGTTAGTCGCTGGCTTCCCACCGCGGCGGCCCGGGCTCGATCCCGGGTCTGGTCAAGTGGGATTTGTGGTGGACAAAGTGGCACTGGGGCAGGTTCTCTCCGAATACTTCGGTTTCCCCTGCCAATCTTCATTCCACCAATTGCTCCGCAATCACCCTCACCTATCATTTGGGGCTGGTACAATAGGCCAGAAGTGGCCGCAGTACAAGGGACTTAGTCCCACCCCACTAGCAGTAGAAAAAAAGATGTTTCGTTCGAATCAGTGTCAGGACTCCGGCTGTCCTACCTGAGGTTCTTCTGTTGTTAAGGTGCGTCGTTCGAATCTATGTCAGGACACCAGCTGTCCTACCTGAGGTTCTTTGTCGTTAAGTCCCTCCAGGAAATTCCCGTGATAGTGCCTCAAAAAGCCACGACATCCTCCTTCCAAATCCCTTCCACAAAGTTAATCCAGAGGAGGCTGCCTCACTAGTGAGTCAGCCGTAGTTAGTGAAAGTATTTAAGCCCCGAACAAACACTGTAATGAAGAGCACTATCATCTGGGATATATCAGACGTTTCGGAGGAACATCACCTCCATCTTCAGGTTCCAAGAATAAGCCGAGCAGCGTGAAAGCAAATGGCAAGCACATCTTATTGGATTATTCTTCAACGCTGAAGTGGAGACGTTATTTTCCTCCGCAACGTCGGTTGACTTTCGACGGACTACGCGGCTTTACATCCCAGAAGATAGTACTGTCCATAACCACAGCTGTGAGAACGTCAAATCCTACAGACACTACGATATTTATTCATGTGTGACTACTTTAAGTTGCAGATTTAATGGCTCTGTATTGTACAAGCTTTCTGGATTGTATCCTGCTGTGTATTCAGTAGTTACGCGAACTGGCCCGTCAACACAACATAGAGAAGGTCATCTTCAAGGTGGACACAAAATAGATGTTGTGATGTCTCTACTCGCATATTGTAAGCAGGTATATGCCACGTGTTTCGACCTTTACATAGGCCATCGTCAGGCACATTCCATAAAACAAACTTTAACTTAGTTGAACTTATATGGATCCATATTATGGAAATTTTATAGTTGTGCTTATTAACTTTTTAACCTTTAACAACAACTTACTTCGCTTTATTCACTTATATATTGTTTGCATTCTTTAAGGTATATTCGCTAATAATCACACACTCACTCACTCACTCACTCATGGAGCTGAGCCCTTCATGAGAAGCCGCCAGTTGTGCAGCTACTCAAGAACTTCCCAGCATTTTATGGAACCCGAAGGTTCATTAGCGTGTTCACGAGAGCCCTCCACTGGTCCCTATCCTGAGCCATATCAATCTAATCCATATCATCCCAGCCTATCTCTCTAAGATCCATTTTAATATTGTCCACCCACCTACGCCTTGGCCTTCCCAGTGGTCTCCTTCCTTCTGGCTTTCCAACCAATATTCTATATGCATTCCTCTTCTCCCTCATTCGTGCTGCATGCCCTGCCCATCTCATCCTCCTTGACTTTATCATTCTAATTGTACTCGGAGAATAGTACAAGTTATGAAGCGCTAACAATCACAGCTACAGATAATTGCATGATATGGATCAGTATTAGGACAACTAAGCTCAAGTAAGTTAGGTTATGTTTTGTCTGATGCTGACGAGCAGAGACATCTGCCTTGAATGTATCCATCTTCGTGTTGCGCTGACGGTCCAGTTAACGTAACTGTGTATTGTGCCACATTGTATTCAGAGTTTTCATTGTCACATTATGATTTACGTTGTTTAAAGTCACAGTAACCATAGCAACGCACAATAATGAAGATCACGTCATGAGGCCATTTTGACGTGTTTGTGTTGCCTGAATGGAACTATCGATCAAGGTGGCTGGAGAACGTGTAAAGCAAACAGAAGGATGCAGTGGCCAGCGGAGGGATATGTATGACGCAAGAATAGGACTTGCCGGTATCTTGTGATTAATAGTTCGTATACGCGATTATGACGTCATCGCTCTTCCGGCAAATATGGACTCTGTGATCTGTTTCCTCCGAAGTAAAGTTGAACCGGAAGGGGGGTTGTTTGTGTTGCAGCCATTCTTATAAGGTTCAAGAATAAATCTTCTGAGACGCGAGGACATATAGCCTGATTTGCCTACGGTTCGAAGGAACCTGCTGTCTCCATCTTCAGGGTACAAGATGTATGTATTCAAATTAATAACAAAAACGTCAAATATTAAACATTTTCTACCTTCAAAAATTATTCTTTGTTTCTGAGTCGGTATAAGCTCGTGTGGAGGCGGGGTCCAATGTCTCCACCGCCGCCCTGCGAGTCGTAGGAGGCGACGAAAAGGAAACCCAGTGCCTGGGGGTATAACCGGGCCACTCTGTTCTTAAGGAATATAAATACGGGGACCTGGCCCTACAGGTTGGGGGAGTCTCGAATCTGAGACAGTAAAATGTGATCATGTTTCCCGCGAAACTCGGACCTGAGAATGACTGCGCTGGCGAGGACCAGCAACAATTGTAAAAGACAAAAACACATGTTCTCGTCAGAGAGGATGTTATATAGGGACTATAACCACGAGTGTTCAGTTGGAAATAAAGATCCTGATTGTTGTTCTCAAGGTACTTGGTGCTAAGACGCACTGATTGTCGGCAAGTCGCCAGTCGTAAAGTAACTCTCACTCTGAGTAGGTGTAGTGACTAGATCACGCTCTGAACAACGGAGGAATGTAGGTTCGATTCCCCGATAGGTACTGATGTGTCTTCTGCAAAGCGTTCAGATCAGACGTGGAGCCCGCCCAGCCTCCTTTACAGTGAATATGAGGGCCTGTTTCCCTGGGTACAAAGCGGCCGGCACATGAAGCTGGTGACTCACTCGATCTACCTCCGAAGTTAAGAATATGTAAAGCTATACCTCCAGTCCCCCTATTTGTATTATTTCATGGCCCTTAAGCACAGTCAACTTTGCCTATATTTTTTACTTATTGTCAGAGATGAAAGAATGTCCGAAAGCTGTGTTACATGAAGTGATATAGTTATGAATATTGTTCTCATAAATACAGTATTATGAGAAATTGATGAACCGGACTGCTCTCAGTACGGTAAGAAGTGTGCTAAGAATGAACTCTCGTTAATAAATGTTTCCCCTAGATTTTATTGCATTTATTCCATGGAGGAAAAACAAAAGGAAGAAGCCATTTTCGGGAAAACGTTGCTTTGATCACACGGATATATCATTTTCAATTACGCATGTCTTGAAGGCTTCTGTAAGGAGACAAGCAATTTTAGGTGAGTGCTTCTGGAAGAATAGAAAGGAACGAGTTGAATTACGATAAAACAAGTATAAATACGTAAAGAAAGAGAGTTGTAAAGGAACTGGCACGGAGGGCAGCACGTCTGTATAGCTACCTCCTCTCTTTATATACGTTCCTGATACTGCAGTCGCATTTCTGAGCTAATCCCAGGAATTATGAAACCGACTTCCGCCTTTTATCCCATGTTACTTTATATAAATTCATGGGCCTGACGTTAATCTATCCCCTGTAGTAATAAATTTTGAAACCTAATTGGTTAGCGTAGCGGAAAACCTCAGAGAGTGTTTAGTTCAAGTCCCGACCTGGACATGACAAATCTTATCTGAGGTGGTTTGCGGTTTTCATCAGTACCTCCAGCCGAATGCTGGGATAGTGCCTCGATTAAGTCACGATCATTTCCTTCCAATTTCCTTTTAATTCATTATTCGTTTATTAATCACCGTATTTGACGCCGTATTGTCTGGATACCGAAAGGGTCTTAAACCAAAAACAGTGACAACTTTTGAAATGTTTAACTGGAATTCGGTATGAATCGACCTCTTCAAGTCAAAACATAAAATCTTCGAACTAGGAGTTCACAGTTCTCAAATGTTTCACGTTTCGTGTGACGTTTCTGTGTCGTTTTCGAATGATATGTTTCTCTGCGAAAAATACAACGTCAGTATCATCGTAAAGAAGATCAGTGATCAGACTGACCCACCGTCAAGTGTAGCTGCTGGACGTGAAAGTTAAGGGATGAATCCTGTCTCCGGAGAGCCTACGTCACCGGCAAAGTGACGTCATATCCCCTGTCTCATTACTGTGACATCTGCTGGGAAAAGAACAAGAGATATTCGCTTTACAGTGGTGACGTCAAGGTGGCCGGCTTGAAGACTAGGAGACTGTGCCTCGTAGGACTCTATCGATCTCTGTCGCATTTTGCAAGGGGAAAAAAGAAACAAGATTGTAGAAGTCAGGTTATTTGTAAATGTGTAAAGGACAAAGAGAAGCGGAAACAGTAAAGGTGGGAAAGGTAGTGACACTCGCTTCCGTTGCGGACAACTGGCGCAGTCAGTATCGAGGCTATATGGCGGTCGATGATAAGATGGTGGAATGAGAGAATTGGCAGGGGAAACCGTAGTACACAGAAAAATCCCGCCCTAGTGCCACTTTGTCCACCAAAAATCATACATGACCTGATCTTGGGATCCAGCATGTTTGACCGTTGCGGGAATACGGCTACTGACCGCCACAGCTGTAGCACAGACGTTTTCAGGGTGTGTAGCCCCTTTACTGGCGCAGTGTTTGTCTTTGACAGTAATATCTAGAATTAAATAACACTTGTCAACAAGCTGACTAACTGACTCTTTCCATGGAGCCCAGTCCTTGAGAAGCAGCCAGTCGCTTAGCCATTCAAGAATTTAACATTTTATGGAACGCGAAGGTTCATTACTATGTCCACAAGAGCCCGCCACTGGTCTCAACCCAGAGCCAAACGATTCTGGACCATTTCAGCTCCTTGTCTCTCTCTCTCTCTCTCTCATAACCATATTAATATTATCCTAGTCTGAAAATACATACACTGTGTCTAAAATATCTTTAAGTTTGCGTCTTCACCAGATAGTGACATATTTCGTTGTGTGACCGTTAGAAAACTGTTTTCACAATGCGGTAGAAACTGAAATCCCCATACCAGAGATCCCATTGAACACGCAGGGACTTTTCTTTCCGTCAGGTTCGCTACTCAAGGTGTGGCGTAATATCAGAGATGTTTCAGTCAGACAGTAGTTTTTTTGTGTGTGTGTGACGGCATTCTATAAATCAGTTTCATTACACTTAAAAAGGGTCTACATGTTTCTGAAACAGACATTCATAGTTATTTTATTACAAGGTTTGGTAAATTAATTTATTCTGCACGCAAACTCCGTGACTCTTATTCCCACAGACACAAACTTTTTCTTCCAGCGCCAAAGTTCGCGTGTGTCGTACACGGTATAACCATGCGGCGACACAAATCGTGTTACAGAACACGTATAAGGCTCGGGCGGATGTGACAAACACCCGAGGCTCTTCATTAAGGTGTAGTCCACGCTTTGTGGGTGGAAATTTCAGTAAATATTAATAATACTAAGTTCTGGCTACCACGTTGTCTTTATGTAATACTTAAAACCGCTATTGGGGATTTACCATCGTGTGGGCAGTCTTGCCGACGTTTCAGATGTACATACTGTGCATTGCGTGGCCTTTATAAAGGCCGTTTCTTTCATTTCAACGACTTCTCCGTCTGCATTACCCCTATTGACCCCGGACGCGGTACCAAACCCTAACTTTTGAAACATGGACTTTCATACACAGATATTACCCACCCTACACTTATACCCTGAAGTTGGAAGCAGAATGTTCCCCCGAAACGTCGGCAACTTGCCCTGTGATCTGAAATGAATGTAACTTGGGGAGTATGCCCTTAATCTACCGAGCAGGTTGATTCAGCGGTACGGCTTAGACGTGTATTCGGATGGCGCCCGGCTAGAGTGTCAGCCGATACATTCTTTATGTTTTTCCTCAGGCCTCCTGAAGTATGTTGGGATAGTACCTCGATTTCCGCCGCTTCATTCCAAATACATACTTTCCACTTCAACCATCCTACATCCGACGCTATATAATCTTGTTACTGATGAAAGCTAAAGTTGTCTAGTGGTCAGAGTTCCTGGCTACAGATCCAGAGGTCCCGGGTTCGATTCCCAGCGCTGCCAGATTTTCTGAGTAGTGGGTCTGGAACGGGCTCCACTCAGCCTCGTGAGGATAACTGAGGAGCTATTTCAAGGAAATTGCGGCTCCGGTCTAGAATACCAGGATTAACGGCTGTCGACATCCGTAGTGCTGACCACGTGACACCCTCTATCCACAAAATTTGGCACTAACTTCGCCGACAAGCGGCGATCGCTCGGTCGGTATAGTTCGCTTGCGGACTGAAACCACGGAGTTTGTGTATGGTCTTCGAAGCCTGAATTTGTTGGGTACGACCGTGGCGAATTTTAAGTGACTATCCCAAGTGTGTACTCCATTTTGTTTTGCTATGTTACCAGCAGTTTCGCCATTTTGTGAACAGGAATGCGTTCTCTTTATTCACTCTCCCCTCCTCATAACATTAAGCAGTTACACGAGAGAATAGAAAGCGAAAAAAGAATAAAAAATCACGGAGGCTTCAGCTACGGGAAAACACCCACAAAGTACCGACAAAAAATGTAATAGCAATTAGTGGTAAATTAATTCTTTGAAGGGAGTTTGAAATAAGGGTCGAATAGGTTCGTGGAGATGCGTCTCCCCTTCACCCCACTTCCCTTAAAGTGTTTGTTGAGCGGATGACGAACTGGCACCCTAATAAAATGTTACATCAAAGTGGCGTTCCCACCCCTTTCCCACCCCCTTCATTTCCTAAAAGCTCGTTGGATACGGTGGGGATGACTCATTGATTGATGGTACCGAAGATACACAGCAGTGTACAGTCGCACGTGGGCGTTCTGTCCCGACATCAAGAGCGTCCTATTATAACTAACTCCATGGAGCAGTCCTACTGACGGTTGAAAGTACTACTGTCTCTGGAAGTGACACCACGTAGTCCGGTAAAAATGGTCACCGACGTTTCGGAAGAACGTGCTTGCTTAGTTTACTCTTCGAACCTGAATATGAAGGCAGTACCTTCGTCCGAAACGTCGGTGAAATACATACGAAAAGGTATTACTCTTCGTAATTGTCGCCTCAAGAAATTCCCAGCATTTTACGGAACTCGTAGGTTCATCACCATGTTCACAAAAGCCTGTTAGTGGCCTGAATTCTAAACAAGATTAACCCCATTCCACATAATCCCATCCTGTTTCTTTACGATCTATTCTTATATTATCTTTCCATCTATACCTAGGTCTTCCAACTTATCTCGTTCCTTTGTTTTCCTGTCATTTCTCGTCTTTCCTGAATGCTACATGACCAGTGCATCTCATTCTCCTTGATTTGACGATTCTAATATTCGGCGAAGATTCCGAATTACTGCGTTTCTCATTTTTGCTGTGTAAATATGTCCGCCGATGACAATTTTATATATTTAATAAATAACTGATAGACTCAAATTGTCAATAAAATCAGTTGATATTTACTACACGTTTCGGTCATTTACGACCATCACCAGGCGTTTATAAACAACAAAATGTGACCACGTTCATTACTAGACTACGTGTCACAGTGGATCCGTTGCTAACAGTCTTGTCATACACAAGTTTTTGCATAGAATTACAGCATTTAGATATATTGAAACACTTGTCTAAAATTAGGGAGCTGCGCGGTCTAAGGCATGAACTGTCTTTGCTCGCTTTGACGCTAGGATCGTGGGTTCGAATCCCACTCGGGGCATGATATTCGGTGTGTATATGCGTTTATTCTCTGTTTGTGTGGTCCTGTGTTTACGTAGCTGCCTTGCGACGGGCTGATCACTCGTCCAAGGAGTCCTACCGACTGTGTGAAAAAGATTACGAAACTGGAGAAGAGACCAGGGCCCTGAATGTGCTGGAAGAGCCATTGAAAAAAAGTATGAAGGCGGTTTTTGTGGTGGAATGGATGTGCGTGTATATATGATGTTTTCGAACCCTTTGTGCTTTATGGAGACGTGGGTGTTATACGAATGTGCATTGTTGGTGCTAATGGTCGCACGTATTTTTTTTGGTGGTGGGGGGAGGTTGAATTGTGATATTTCGAATTTTTTTATTCTTTAGAGTAAATTTTTATGTTATGTGGGTATATGTTGGTGGCAATGGCCCTGTGCCATCTTGTTTTGGTGCTTTGTCTGAAAAAAGAAAAAGGATATATTGTGAGGATGTACCATAAAAAGAATGTGACACAGCTACATCCAGTATTTCGTGGTGTCACTGGATGAAAAGTTCCCTGTTTTAAAGATATGGTCTTCGTTTTGCTCTATCCTGTTAATAAGGATACCTATGCGATTTGTTTATCTCATATTGGCATTTGTTTTATCATGAATTATGTTCTCAGCTCCCCGCTTGCTCTTCATAAAGCCTACAATCGACGCTTCAGTGACTCCAGGAGAACTTCGTAAGGTCGTTAATGCAAATACTACACTTTTTTTTTTGTATCTCCATACGCGGACGTGAAACGGCGTGAGGAATGCAACTCACGGAGATAAACGCGCATGGCCAGACGTACGAGTTGCTGCGTTCTCAAGGTCGCCCGCAGTCGAACTCACCGCTCTCCGTTTCTGTTGCGATTCTTTTTCTCGGACTAGCGTCACAACAGCGTGGCCCCATGCGTACCTCTTCTTACAGTTCTCAAATTTGTAGATCTCTTGAATAATTTGTTTTAATACGGAGAATTAGGTATACAGCGTAGTACTGACGGACATTCATAAAACTTGGTTACCTCTGGTTGTGCATAAAATTTCAAAAGTACGTAATCTTTCAGAGATTATAGAATGACACATTCACTTTCTTGTGATGTATATTTTGGTGCGCGGGTATTTACTGTCTACAAAACTACGCATGGTCATAAGACCGTGATCTTAAATTACCAGCATGACGATAGGTAAAACATTTATTATGTCCCTTTCTTATGTAGCAGTTTCAATTACAGTTCGGTATGTATTTCAGATTCTTGATTAATTCTATATGCGTTGTTTTGTTTCATCCTCCATACGCCTTCATGTGATGGTACTTCAGCTAAGAGAGCCTTTGGGAATCTCCTGTTGAACGCTTCTAATATGCCCTCAGGAGTTTCGATTTGGGGCTTGAAGATAGTCTAGAAATCTGTTGAATTTAATCAGGTATTATTTCACATTGTAAGTACGAACTAGAATTCAATTTTTATCATCAATTTATGTATCATTTAAACCAGAATCGATTAATCTCGTTCCTCTTTTTGTATTGTTCGATATCGTGCGATCTCTGAGCGATTTCCTTAACGTTTCTCTGTGCAGTTAGAGAAGGCCATGGCAACTCGAATTAGGCATTATTACGAAGAAGGTGTGGAGTGTATGAACGAAGAATTATATAAAAGAGTAATGTAACATTTAAGTGAAATCCGTACAGTACACAATTTCGAGTTACCATAGCAACTATTTGTCGAGAGTTGTCACGTTACATGAACGGAAGGTACGTAATAGGTCATGAACAAGCAAACAGTATTTGCTTTGGTGTATTGTGTCTATTCTGTGAGTACTGGTAATATTTTGACGTTAATATCTAAAATGTATTATACTACACTTGGTCGTCGACTTACGACCGACTTCCATTCTGACTGACAGGTCGTAAGTCGATCTGGTTGTATGTCGGCCATATATTTATTAACAGTATTTTTTAACCTTTCTAGTCTTTTTATCATCTTTATAATTTATTTTTTAAAACTTTTACATTTTAATCATTTTTTTTTTGGTCGTAAGTGCGGCCGGTCGTAAGTCGACGACCAAGTGTATATAAAGGGGATGGTTTCAGATCGACTGTTTTTGTGTTTTGTTCGTGGGAGATGGCGTTAAACGTTGTCCTCAACTTATCATTCGATAGCATATAAGACTGGAAATCAGTTGACATTAATAGTACGGGCGTTTATATAACGTAAAGATAAAACTTCCTGCAGAATTCTCTGCGGGTATGCATTACTGTATCTCGCGGACCAGAAAATTGAATGTATGCCTATGTGTCACACGGACTTCGAACTCATTATCTCTGTGTTCGAGAGACCGTACGTAACTTGTTTGACCAGACTGTCTCTGTGACCGGGTACCCATTATAATTACTGTTGCAAATTTGTTGTCCAAGAATTAACGCAAAATGCACATCATAAAACTTACGGGTTCAGTCGATAATGGAATCTTGATAGGTTGGTCGTGCTATATGCTGAATATAGATTGGTAACATAATTACTTTGTTTTAGCGTCCCAGCCTCCCTCTCTTCTCACTGCTCGCGCCCAGTAGGTAGCTTCGCCATGAAAAGCAGGGCTGGAATAAATTACCCGCGGGAGTTGGCAGACTGTAATAATATTACCTTCTACCAGTAGGAGGCAGCACTGTAACCTCCACGTATATTCCAGAAACAATGCAAAACAGTGATTCAAGCCGATAAGTGTGTCTCAACATCTCGGGCCAGGAACCCCTACTACTAATGACGTACTAGTAGTGTCACAGAACTAAGGAACATTGTCATGATGAGAACTTCATTTTGCATTCTTTAACGGTGTTCTATAGTTGTTTAAATAAGTTAAAATATGTTATCCGTTTTGCAGTGCCTGTTTCTTTTATTATTATTATTATTATTATTATGTATGTATATTATATATGTATATGTATTATATGTATGTATATAGTTCAGTCTTCTTTAGATTTATGTTCACAGATTTATTTGTCATATTTGTATTTTGTTTTAATTATTTTCTGTACCTTATATATTCGTGCTAACTTTGTAATTGGCCACTGGGCTGTTAAGTTATTGCACGTAAATAAACATGAATTGAATTGAATTGAATTATTATTATTCTAACTGCAAATGGGGTTTATCCTGTACCGGTGGTACTACAGTAAGACACACATCAAACAAAACACAGCACACAGAACTGCACAAACAATAAAGGACAAACTACACATAATGGACACACTGCAAATTTAATTACAACTACAAATATATAAATTAATATTAATTAAAATAAGAATGCTGTACACTAAATACTAGCACTAATGAAATACGTAATGCCATGAACTGATGCACTCACATTTCATCAGGAACTTCCCTTCATTCCACCTCGCTACACTTACGTACCCTACACATCCTCACCACAGTTCACTTCCCTCCACTTCGCCTTATAGGTGTATCCCTTTCCTAACTCCCTAAAATTACATATATGCAGGAAACAAAACTTCATTTAGCAGTTTTCGTCATAAAAGATGAAAGATTTCAAGAAAATACTCCATGCTACATCTTGAAATCACCAAACGAATCTCTGCTCCAACCAAAAAAAAAAAAACATTCTGATGGGGAAGTTAACACCCGACAATTTTCAACATGTACAATGGAATATTAGACAATGGGCAAAGTCCAAAAACTCAGTAATCCTGAGTAAACTTCCCGTTACCCTATATCCAGGCATCAAGAATTTGCACGTAACTGACAAAAATTTCAAAAACAATATACCATTTTTGGAAAGAAACGGTATAAAAGTTGGGATGAGCGTATGTTTGCACACCACGCGGTAGTTCTCCTTACCGTCCACTAGTAGCGCTACACGTCATGCTCCCTCACGTATTTGCCATCGCAGTAGAGATTAGTCATGTTTTTGGTCTAATTACAATATATACGAAATATTCACCTATCAGTGCTCGATATTCATCATTATCAATGCCTGTGTAGGCTTGTATACGAGTCTGCACGGTATTCTCACTGGCACAGCCCCCATATGTGCCGCATAACTGGGAATTTTCTGTACTAAGGAAAAGGCAGACCATGGGAACTTGGTAACTGGTTTTAACTTCAGAAGTGTGAGGGAGGCACACAAGCAGGCAGGTATGACACTTAGGGTCCTCCAGAGATGTCAGAGTTTCCACTTTTGCCGTGGTATAAAAAAAAAGGCTGTTAGATTTAGTGTAGCCATTTTATATCTGAACAAGGGAACCATTTTATCACAGAAACATTTGCAGGGGAACTACACAATAACTTTAAGAGCACAATGTAATCTGGGAAATTTTTCAGTTGTAGGAAACGGTTATGATATCAAGCACAAATATAATAATTGAAGAAGCCTTTCAGACTAATGAAAGTTCTCAGCAAATAAGAAGAATAAAAAAAATGTCACGTGCCCTTGGATGTTTTGAGAGCGAGGTGTCAAGAGTTCACTCCATACAGAAGTTAGAGTACAGACGATATGTCGAGAGCTGTGTGTGCGTTAATTCCATTACAGTAGTGCTATCACAGAATTAAATTTTATAGTTGAAACTACCAACATTTGGATTTGTAGGTACCAGTCTCGGGGCCATTGCATATCTCTTAGCCGAAACAATTCTGTACAGATTTATTAATCTGTCATTTTGATAGATTTTTACTTAAATCTGACTTTACTTTTCTTAAATTACAGCTGCGTTGTAAAAGAATAATCTTAGTTTAATTTCTTCACAATTTAAGAAGAGGTATAATGCATTCTGAGTCAGAGTATCTCAGTCAGTATAGTGACTGGGCTATGGACTGAGCCACCAGGATTCAATTCCTGGCAGCAGCAAGCGATATTTAACTTCTCTCTAGCATCCAAACCAGCTTTGTCACGTAACCAGCCTTCTATCCCTGGGTACTGGGGCCGTTAAGATGACCACTCACCATCTGTTGCCAATGTGGATGTATACCTCCACCCCCTCCCCAATATGCCTTCCCGGCGTATTGCTTGTTATGCAGGGTGCCCCAGGAGGAAAGGTCAATATTCTGAGAGGTCATAGTATCGGTCATTCTAAGCAAAAAATTGTGTATATACGTGTGTCCTATCTAGAGAGAGGTATTTCACTGTACAGACGAGCAACACGCCATGCCCTCACACAAGTTTCAAAGTGCATTGATGTTGACAATGGAATTTTTTAAATGTATTGTAGTAGGTAATCTGTACCAACTTTGTCACTTGAACAATAAATACCGGTATTAGAAACAGTACGCAATATATCTTACTTATCAACAACATTGGAAGTGTACATATACTTTTTTTTTTTTTTGCTTAGAATGATAGATACTATGCTCTACCAGAATATCGACCTTTCCTCCTGGGACACCCTGTGTAATTAAGTGCATGAAAAACTTCGCTTTCTATAATATTTATAATAGTACATTTACCATTTTGCTATTAATAATATTGCACATTGATTTTTAATGATCCTTCATTCCCTGCAAAAATATATTTTATTTAGTCAGGTCTTTACACAGTATCAAAGTGGACAGTGTTGCCAACATTTCAGATGTATATGCTGCCTTCATTCTCAGAGTTGTGAAGTTTGTTGGGTGGGTGAATGTTCATGTTTACATAGGTTCTTTATCCGGCAGACTCATTGAGGGAAGTTCTGTAGACCAAAACTTACACAAGCATTTTGACCTTTTGACCTTGTGGCAACATTAGCCACTGTCACAGAGTGCAGGTACCTAATGAACAGAATCAACATGAACTATCAAGTCCTGAAGAAGTACCCTGTAAGCCTGTTTGTATGAGGTTACTGATTTCATGATTGTGTATCTCTGTGTGTTTCAGCTGACAAACTACCTGCCGGGTTCCCGCAGATCACGCAAGCACCGAGTACCAAGGTAGTAGAGATCGGCCACAATGCAGTTTTGCTCTGCTCCGCTGTGGGTACCCCTCCACCTCGCATCTCATGGGTTCGAGACATGCTGCCAGTGGACCCCAGCAAAAATTCACGATACAGTATACTAGACACAGGTACCGGCATGCCAGGTACGTTACTTGTAATGGCTGTTTGCAACTAACACCAAGCCTGCAACCAGGTGTTATGAACGTTTCTTGTGGTTGTGCGGCCCCAATATGCAGGCTGAAGGTGACAGCATTTTTGCTGTTTCTTTTATTGAAATACATTGATTATTATACACTCATGTCAGTGCTGTGGCAAAATGTTGTGGGAATTTATTTCCCCATCCAAACTACACATGCAGCTTGTTGTGGACTGTCGTTGGCAATACTGTGTTACAAACATAGGTTAAGAAGTTGGCAAGAACTTAAACAAGTCTTAAATTTTTATTTATTAACTTGCACTGTGTCAATTCAATGGCATGCGGTAGCGTAGTTGGTGGAAGCACTATGCTACAAGCTGAAAGGTCGCAAGTTCAATCCCCAATGAGGCCATTGAATTCCTCAAATGACCTAATCCTTCCAGCTGCACTATGGCCCTGGGGTCGACTCAGCCTCTAACAGAAAAGACTACCAGTAATCTTCCTGGGGTTAAAGTGCGGCCGGTGCGTAAGGATGACAACCTTACCGCCATCTGTGAGCTGATTGTCTAGAAAATATGGGAGCCTCAATGTCTCACAAACATATGGGCCTTTGTGGCTATTACAGGGATAGCTTTTACCTTCTTGTTGTTTCAGTTGTGTCTTAAAATTAAGTCTTTATGATGACAGTTCATAAGGTCCAGGTAATGAAAGAGATGGATGGAAATGTGATACTTACAATAATTCTAAGAATGTAATATATATATATAAACAGCATCTATGGTTGCAGGCTTACTTTCTCAAGATCTTTAGATTATGGTCATGTAAAGCATTAGGTGATTTAATTTTGTACAAAAGTTACGTGACAGGATAGTAGCTGTTCATTCACGGGTGACTATAAGTTGCACAAGAAATCTTCACAAGGATACAAAAACGTAAAGGTAAAGTTGTTCCTGTACATAACTAATTAAGCACTACACCATGAAGGAGGTATATATCCATGCAGAGTAGACCTTGGCCCTAGTTGGAGGTGGGTGGTCAGCTTCACACTGTTGCCACTTTACCCCCGGTACCCATTGGGTAGGAGGCTGGATGGGCCCCAGAATCAGTGTGGACAACATGAAGAAGACAAAAAAATTCGCCATTACCGGGACTCGAACTCTGTCCCCTCAGCCGTCCAACCCATAGCCAGTTGTTATACTGACTGCACCAACCTGGGTCCCACAAAGAGACAAAAGGGAATTCAAATGCTGGAGTAACGTGAAATAATCTAATACATATTCTACTGAACATCTTGATTGTCTGTCCAGAAAATGGAGACTTTCTTGCAAATGTTGGTAACTGAAAGGGGACAGTCATAATCAGGTTGACCAATCTTACGATTCAGTCTAATTTTCCCACCAGCAAAACTAATTTATGATCTATGAGATCACAGTTTTCAATATGCCATCTTCAGTCATATAAGATTTGAGGCTTTTGTGGCACTGAAGGATTACATTATGGTCTGACTCATGACCCCCTGTAACCTTATAGGTGCTTACCAACGTTTCAGAGGAACATGTTGCTTCCGTCTTCAAGGTCTCTGCCCTAAAGATTGCGGCAGCACGTTGCTCATGAACATCAGTAACATCACAACTATACATTTCCATGCTGCAGATGACCACACTCTAAATCTTCAGTATTGAACATGACCATAGTCTTGTAATGATCTTGCACTGACCTCTCAGAGTCTTTGAATCACTGCTATGTGCATATTTGGTTGTCTTGTGCTGGTGGTTTCATGCTACAGCTACATGCACTTCACCTTAATGATCCACTCTGCTTTATTAAATCATACATCTGTTGCACCATTACAAACCAATTAGGTATTACTTGCTTCATGCTGATTGTAAATGGACTTGTATGCTTTTGCTTCCTTACAAACACAGTCATGAATTCCTTAACTAAATATGTACAGTTATTGTGAATGCTTGTGTGTTCTTATCAGAAGCTTCGTTATTGGAATTATTCATGATAATTTTTGGATTCATCACATAGTTTCCTTCCCTTAAAAGGGCTACAGGGTGCCCTCACTGTGTATGCAGTGCACAGACTCTAGTGTTAGCTATATTTTTAATGGTGAAGGTAATAGACTTATTTTTAATACATCAGTTTGTTACAGTATGATGTTCCACACACACAATTAGAACAGGATTTCACTGCTCCAGCTGCATTATCACAGTTCTTTTCCCCATGGATGTGTATTTGTTTCTTTGTATACATGTGATCCATTGCTTTTGTTTTCTTCAGACTAAATATAGAATTTAGTTGCATCTAGTTTGTACAGTATACTTGTAGTAGGTGCCAAACTGATGCATGAAAATGGAGGGATGCCAGCTGTCAGAATAGCTAGCATATAATACCATGTAGTCCAGTGAAAGTCAGCTGGCATTTTGGAAGAACAGTAGTGATTGCTAGGCTTGCCTCCAGCTTCATATTGGTTTCTAACTCTACTTACTCTACATCCCTGAAGATGGAGGTAACTTATTGCGCCAAAACGTTGGTTGACTTTCACAAAAAGCATGACATTATATCCGAGAAGATAAAATTCTTCATAACCACCACTGTGAGAATCTCAAATCCTACACAGTGGGTTTCTTTACTCAAAAGAAAATGTCTAAAAATATGTGTTTCTTTGACCCTTTCTCTGCATATTATTTTCTACACGTTTTCCTAAATTAATGCAATTTTAAGGTGAAAGTGCAAGAAGAAACACAATAAACTGCATTTTTATTTCCTGCAGATTAAAATCAAATGACGTAGTGAAGGAAATTATTATATCTTGATGTACACTGAAGTTGAATATTGCATTATATGGTAATGGATGCTTGTTCGACTTTGGTCGAGTACTGAAGCAGTGGTTTTAATAACGCACATATGTCCCAAACCTTCACTCTGCTACTTGACTAAGACTGGAACGTCACATGTGCATTTTTGGGTGTTACCAGGATGACAGCCATAGAATTTGATTACAGACTTATGTTTAAGCTGTACTGATTGCTCTAGAGTTTTCAGCAGAGAAGAATAATTGAAAGAAACTCTTTTAATTGTTGTTATTAATGTCTTAGTGTATTTCCATCTTTTCTCATTTTCAAAAATCCCTGGGGTGGGGGGTTAGATGCCAGGCTTTCTCTGCTTCTACCAGAGCTCATGTGTGCATCACCATTTCCTTTATGTATGCTTCACCGTACACATCAGTTTACCGAACCATACATTACAGCATTCCCTGTTTTTCTCTGAGAGAGGTTCTCTTCTGGGTTCCATTCTGCGGACACTTCTCATGGGACCATTATCTTTTTTCCCATTCTGCTGCTGAGAGGTTATGGGGGAGTCCCATCATCTGGTGAATTCTACAGTGAAAAATGTAAACAAGGGGAAGAACACATACCACACTGTCTTCATGTCAGCCTCTCTTTTTCCAAAAATGTTGAGCTATTCATTTTGTATTTAAGTATATCTCATCTGTCAGTTGGCTTGATTTTTCTGCCGAATTTTGTAATTCTGGGTCTAAGATTTTGTTTTTCAAGTTCATGTGTTTGTGTTAATCCACTTAGACAGCGATGAAATAAAGCGGGTAATGCTCCGTCATATCTAGGAGATCCATGGTTCAAGCCTCGGTATGCAGACTGAGGTTTCGATGATTTTCCTTAGTCCCTCCATGAAAATGACAGGACAGTAACCCAAAGTGGCCCACAGCCATTCATTCCATCTTTTTAACTTCACAGAACAGAGTATTCCTTAGAAGCTAATGGTTGCTCAGCTAGTCAGGCATTATTTGGTACATGAAGGTCCATTCGTTTGTTCACAAGAGCCTGTCACTGGCGCCCATATTGAACCAGATGAATCATTCTGCACCTTCATATTTTTTTAAGATCCATGCAGTATGGAAGGGTTAGATGGAATATAAATATATATATTCATGATTAGGTAAGCAAAATGTATTGCTGTTGTTGTTTTACAATGGTGATTGGTGAATATGTACACATTTATTTTCATTTTTGTAAATAATGTTTTACGTGACTGAAAACTTCAGAGTCCAACATAAAATGGCATGACACTGAAGGAATTAACTTATATATAACATAGATTTGTAAGATTCCTTTGGGCATCCTTGCGTGTCTTGTTAGCGTTGTTACTTAGGATGTTGTCCTGTGTTCGTAGGAGCCCTGCAGATATCGAGCAGTGAAGAAGAGGACCAAGGTAAATACGAATGCGTTGCTGAGAACGTTGTCGGAACAGAGTACTCACAATCCACAATGCTTTACGTCAAAGGTGAGTCAGAACAGGCCTCCTTTAGAAGGTGATAGTTGTTCAGCTATTGAACAAATTCCTTGCATCATACTGAAACCAAAAACTCATTACCATGTTCACAACAGCCCTTCACTGGCCCCTATTACAAGCTAGATGAATCTGTTCCACACTATCACACACTATTTACTGAAGCTCTACTTTAATATTTTTCATCTGTCTATACTTAGATCTACCGAGTGGTCCCTTTCCATCAGGTTCTTGCACTTGAACTGTGTATACAGTTCTCATCCCTCCCATGTGTGCATGTATGGTACATATATGTACCACCCATCTGATCTTGACCTGTTCCACCTTAGAATTAATTCAAGAGATGTGAATCAGTATTTTACATACACTTGGACCTTTCAAATGGTGCAGTAGCCTCATGCAAAGCCTCTCTTATAACAAGAGGACACCCCAGATAAGGTATCATGCATGCTACATATTCAGGGGGTCCTGATTTTGAATCTCATCCAGGTGACTAACTATTCTGACTGGGGCTTTTTATGGTTTTTTTCGGTCCCTGAAGTGAAATACCAGAACAACACTAAAAATTAGCCCATCACTAGATTTTTTAGTTGACCTAATCCTTCCAGTCTGCACTATGGCCCTGGGGTCAACTCAGCCTCTAACAGAAATGAGTACCAGGAATCTTTCTGGGGGTAAAGAGCGGCCAGCGTGTGAGGCTGACGTCACCGCCATCTGTGAACCGATTATCTAGAACAATGTTGGGAGCCTCAATGTCTCACAACCCTATGTGCCTCCATGGCTTTTTACAGGGATAGCTTTACCATAACTTTTTTTCCCCACAAAATTTACAATTTGTTAGTTTCTATAATTCCTTTCAGTTTATGTTATATCGCCTGAGCTATTGACATCATTAACTAAAGTGCAATAAATAAATGAATAAATAAATAAACAAGACAGCACAAGGAAAGAGACCAATTTTGCTAGTTTTTAGGTTTCCATTGCCATGTCTATGAATGTTACTGGAATGTACTGCTGTTTGACATCCCAGAAGACAGGAATCTCGTGTTTATTTGTAATTTATTTAACTTGGACTAATATACGTATATTGTTGGATGACTGGATGACAGCGAATAATGAATTGCAAAGAATGTGGAAGGAAGTGGTCACAGTGTAATTTAAAGTATTGTCATGGAATTTTCCTGGAGATACTGAGGGAAAACACAAGAAACTCAGCTGGGATTATTCATGTCCCAAACAGGAATATCATTGACCTAACCAAGCCCCTCTGAATATAATTTAGGAGCTTTACTACCCGAGCCAACTTACTTGATAACAGTCGTCTTCACAGACTTAACTTCCATGCAACAGCCTGAATGTATCCCATGGCACTTGTGCGCTCACAGCTGAAGACTGCATACTATATAAACACCTTTGACACAAAAATCTCCTGGCGTAATGTTTGTAATATGATATGAGATTTCATAATTTATGTGATAATATTCCTCGAAAAAGATGCTGGTTCACCCTGTAACTTGAACGTGTTCTTGTTAGCCACACATCTTCGAAACTTGCCTACTCCTCCAGATATGACAGACAAGTACGAAGACATCTGACACTCCATCATAAGATTTGCACATGATGTAGTTTGGACTAAAGTTCTAAAGCCCCTGAGTCAGTCAGTGTGGCAGTTGGTATGAGTTAGTAATGAAATTCCTCAGCTCTGGTTCCCCAGGAGTAAAGAGGAGCTCTTGTGTTGAACCTACTGTTTCCTGAATCACCACGCTTGAAGTGCAGTGTTTGTTTGCTGTAGCACTAGGGCTGGGATAACCTCTTGTTGAAAGTGAAGATTACTGAAGTCTGTCAGAAATATCTCTGAGGGCACATCATACTTTGAGTCAGCAACTTTACAGAAGATTTTTTCAGTGAGATCTCAGTGTGGTGATTTTGATACTTACAGTATGTTGAAAATGGAATATAGTGACTTTCTAATGATGGTATGGCTGTCTGTGTCATTATGTGATGGTTGCACACCCTTAGAGATGTTTAGGCACGCAGTAATATGACAGACAGTTGTGAACCCTGCAGTATAAGGGGCTGTCAGAAGTAATTTACAGGAACTGCATTATAGACAATAGCTTTCCATACTTTGCTACATAGGAGGGATGAGAGGCTGCACCATAGCTCAAGCAGTTAGTCGCTGGCTTCCCACCTCAGCGGCCCAGGTACGAACCCGGGTCTGGTCAAGTGCGATTTGTGGTGGACAAAGTGGCGCTGGGGCAGGTTTTCTCCGAGTACTTCAGTTTCCCCTGCCAATCTTCATTCCACCGATTGCTCCACAATCACCCTTACCTCTCATCTGGGGCTGGTACAATAGGCCAGAAGTGGCCGCAGTATAAGGGACTTAGTCCCACCCCACTAGCAATAAAAAAAATAGGTGGGAGGATAATATTAAAATGGACTTTAGAGAAATAGGATGGGGTGGTATGGACTGAAATCATCTGGGTTAGGATAGGGACCAGTATCAGGCTGTTGCGAACATGGTGATGGACCTTCGGGTTCCATGAAATGTTGAGAATATCTTGAGACCTGAGCAACTGTCAGCTTCAGATGGACTCATTTCTGTTTAGTCAGTCAGTCAGTCAGTCCAAACTTGATTATAACATATACTGCCCATAATGCTTTTGACTTGTCCCTGGTATTTTATTTTGACATGTCATTAACAGATGGCAGGGAGGTAGCCATGTGTGCAGTCATAAATCAGGGTTCAATCTCTGGTAGAAGCAGGAGATTTTTCTCTTCTCCAAAGCATCCATACCAGCTGTGGGGCCAGCCAGGTTCCTATGCAACAGTACTCGTGGAAATTACCCAAGACTGGTGTCACCAGTATAAGAAGCCGCCACTTGCCTCTGTCTGGTGCCAAGGCTAAGTATGCATGGAACTATACCTCCACTCCCCCATGTGTCTTCATGATGTGGTGCTTAATTAAGCAAAATGACAACTCTTCTTCCTAATGTCACTTCTTGCTTGTTGTCTGGACCGCCATTTTTAAACAAGTTTGTTCATGTGTAGCCGTTTTCATGCTGATATTTTTTCACAGAAATTTTTCTTTTGCTTCATGATCTCGTGATAAGGTGAAGTTGAAATTGTCCCTGTGCAGCACATAATGAAGGCATATGGAGGAGTGAAGGCATAGCTCCACACATTCTTAACTTAACATCAGATGGAAGTACGTGGTCTGACAGTCAAGTTCGCAAACTCATCACGGTGGAAGTCCCACATACCTCACTGCTGAATATCACTGTCTTTGCCTTCAAAGTACTCCCCTTGGGAAGCTATGCACCAATGCCAGCTCTTAGTCCACCCTTAAACAATTTGGGAACTGGTTTTGTGGAATGGCCTTCAGAGCTGCCGTCGTATTTCTCCTGATGTCATCAGTGTCATCAAAATGCCTTCCTTTCAATACATCCATTATCTTTGGGAACAGAACAAAATCATTGGGGGCTAGATCCGGCAAATAGGGAGGGTGTTCCAGCACTGTTATTTGTTTACTAGCTAAGAACTCCCTTACAGACAGTGTTCTTTGGGTAGCTCCTTTGGGACCATTTGTGCACACACCTTCCTCATGTTCAAGATCTTCAGTTAAGATTTTCATAACTGTTTCCTCTGCTATGCTCCTGCCAGCCAGCCGANTTTTGGACTTTATCCATCATCCTGGTTTTTAAGATAACAAATAAACAAACAAAGAGATAGGCTCAATCACTGGACCAGTGATTGAGGCTAGCTCTTTCTAAGGGACCCAACTGAATAGGTGTTTTCCTTCACCTGAGGACGGAAACAGATCCAGTTTCCGAAACGTCGTGTTTTTATTTGTTATCTTAAAAACCAGGACGATGGATAAAGTCAAAAATCCCAACATATCAGTGTTCTTTGGGTAGCTCCTTTGGGACCATTTTTGCACACACCATCCTCATGTTCAAGATCTTCAGTTAAGATTTTCATAACTGTTTCTCTGTCAGTGTTTGTTTCCTCTGCTATGCTCCTGCCAGCCAGCCAACAATTTTCATGCACACTTTGACAAAGTTTTGCAGTGTTTTCTTCAGTTCTGCTCGTTGCTGACCCTTCCTGATTTCTCTTCTTCACTGACACTTTCTCTTTCCTCAGAAGAATGTGTCACCCACTTGTAAACTGCTGTTTTCTTCATAGCATTATACCCATAACTTGCACTAACATCTCTCTGATTTCTCTTCCACTATTGACAAGTTTAACAATAAATTTAATGTTGGCTCCGACAGTCTCACTACGGCACACCAAAACACACTCAGACAACAATAGATGCCAGTCAGAAAGAGACTGCCATAGATCAACAACAACACAGCTGTGAAATGCTGATATGCCAACATCATCAAACCATACTGAGGTTTCTGCCCACTGCTGCCACATCAAGCTCACGGTGGCAGTTCGCGAAGTTTATTGTCAGAACTCATAAGTGATCAGCCTCATGTCCCAGTACCTGGTACCCTTTGAATTAGTAGTTGGCTGAGTCCCAGAGCCAGGCTGGACTCTGGAGAGAGGAGAAAATCTCTTGCTCCTCCTAGAAATCAAACCATGATGCCTCCACGCCACCACACTTCTTCATGTAATTGTTTTTAATGAATCACTAAGAAAACTTTTCCTGTAAGGTTTCATAATTCAGTAACTCAATATATGTCAATTCCTAAACTCTTCTTGCTCTCACATTATGGAATGCAGACACTCAGCTTTGGAGACCTTTCTTCTGTCAAGAGGTCACAGTAGAACAATTTTCAGTTTGATATGAGAAAATGTGTGTGGGGGGAGGGAGGATCACTAATCTCATTAAGAGCATGTGTACCGTGTCTCAAGTGTGGGGGAACGAGAACCTTCTCACACAGGCAGCCATATGGAAATGAAGCTACCAGGAACCCGGCAGACAGGTGAATGGGATTGAAGCTCTGTTCTTCAAACTGTAAACCACAGGCCAGGGCAGGCAAACTGCACAATAAACATAATTATTATTTGCATTCTTTATGTTCCACAACACAAAGGTAGTTTTAGTTTTTTAGTGTCTTGTGAAGGGGTGAGAATGAGTCCACTTGGTACATTGGCCAATAACTTGCCTATTATACCAGCCCCAGATGATAGATGATGAATGTGGAGCAGTCGGTGGAATTCGAATTGGCACAAGGAACCGATGTACTTGGAGAAAACCTGCCCCAGTGCCACTTTGTTGACCACAAATCCCACATGACCTGACCTGGGCTTGAACCCAGGCTGCTGTGGTGGGAAGCTGGCAACTAACTGCCTGAGCCTTGACATGACCACAATGGTAGTTAAATAGATCTTTTGAATATGTGGCAAATATTTGTTGTGACACTAAAGATAAAAGTTTTGTTAACAAGGAAATTGAGAACAGGTTAAATGTGGGGTGTGCTTGCTACCGTTCAGTTCAGAATCTTTTTATCTTAACATCTACTGTCCTAAAATATAAGATATAAATAACTACACAACTGCAGCTTTGCCTTATGTTTTTTGTATGGTTTCAAAATTTGGTTTCTCATATTAAGTGAAAATCATGTACTGAGGGTGTTGAGGGGGATATTTGCACCTAAGAGGAAGGAAGTAAAAGGCAGCTGAAGAAATTCAACTGGAGAAAAACAGCTTCATAATTTGTACTGCTCACCAAATATTACTAGAATGATAAAATCAGGAGGTTGAAATTGGCAAATCATGTAGCACACAAAGAGAAGAGAAATGCATACAAAATCTTGCTAGGAATACCAGAAAGAAATAGACTGCTTGGAATGCCCAGTCATAGATGGGAGAATAGTATTAAAGTGGATCTTAAATAAATTGGAAGGGGTGTTGGCTGGATTCAGCTGGATAGGGATGGTGTCAGATGTTTTGCTCTTTTTCCCCCTTGTTCCAGGCAGTCTCTATCTTCTCCTTCCCATTCCCTAGCTCTGGATTGGTCAGTCATCTTGTTACCCTTGTCCCAACATCCCAGATCTGCAACCTTCTATCCTGAAGATAGAGATAGTGTGTTCCTTCAAAACAATGGTAACGACCTACAAGCATACATCTCCTAAAATTGTCTCCTTTTATTTTTAATACATGTTACGGAACATTTATTTTGCAGTGCGCCGTGTACCACCTCAGTTCTCCATTCCCCCACCACCAGTCCATGAAGTGATGTTAGGTGCTGGCCTTAATCTTACGTGTGTGGCCGTTGGTTCTCCAATGCCATATGTGAAATGGCGGAAGGGACTGGCTACAGATATTACACCAGATGACAAGCTTCCAATTGGTCGAAATGTGCTAGAACTGACCAACATCCAGGAGTCAGCCAACTACACCTGTGTAGCAGCTAGTGCCCTCGGAGTCATCGAATCTATGACTCAGGTCAAAGTGCAATGTAAGTAATGCATTTTCCAATGAGTATCATACTGTCACACGATTCTGACTATTGACAGGGTTTGTATTGGTTATTGGATTTATTGAACACTTATACACCTAATTCATAACTGCAAATAAATGTAGTGCTATTGCTAATTCACAGTCTGAAATTCACTACAGCACACACTTAAGTCTTCTCAGCCTACTGTGTCTTCACCAGTTTTCTGGTAACGGCTTCCAACCCCTTGGGCAAGTTATGTTATCCAGTTGTCCACCATGGGTGATTTCAAGTTGTTCCCATTCTTGTCTGCTAGAGGTCTCTGCAATCATACATTCACCATCCACTTTTTGTGGGAAAATAGCTGCTTCAGCATGTAAAGTCCCATTTTGGGGTCATTGTGGGTAATTTTTATACTTCTGAGTCAAGTCTTACTCATTTATTTTCATGTTGTTTATTCTCAGCACTACCTGGCCCTCCAACGAATGTGAGAGTGTCAGAGATCACTGCAACATCTGTTCGTCTAACCTGGTCATATACAGGGGCGGAGGAATTGCAGTACTATGTCATACAGTACAAGCCAAAGTATGCAAATCAGGCATATAGTGAGATATCGGGAATCATCACCATGTACTATACAGTTCGTAACCTAAGTCCCTACACAGAGTACGAATTATTTGTCATCGCTGTAAACAACATTGGCAGAGGACCTCCCAGCACGCCTGCGATAGTCACCACGGGTGAGACAGGTGAGTCTATATCGTTCTTTTGCAATACTTGAATTTTTGGAAGTAGGATTATGTATGTATATACAGTAGCTTATATTTGTTTTATTGTATGGTATTGTGTGTAATTTTGATTTATTGTTGTATTTATAATGGAGAGATAAGTATTGTTTTACTTAAAAAAATAAAAGAATAGGAACATGGCAAATAAATCCACTGCATGTTTAAATGGTAGCAAAAAGAAGGAATAAAAGAAATACAGTGAAACTCCCATTTAAGATTTCTTTGTGGACTAGCAGATTTGAACACTTTTCTGAAGGAAATGTTAACTACAGCTAATTTAAGACTGGGACTGCTACATTGGGATTACTGATTGAATGTTACATGAAGGAAGATATTGGAAAGGGTTTGGATGGATGTAGTGACTACCAAAATCCATTACTATCCTATTATTTGCCTGATGGAATTGAGGGAAAAGCACAAAAGGCCTCACTCATGGCATCTTTTGTCCCAGCAAAGACTTGAACTAGGGACTGCCTATGGCCTTACAGTTAGATCAACCTGTTTATTTAAAACCTTATAGTGAGGAATATTAAATGGGGTTACACTGTAACTGAAGCAAAAAAGGGAATTTCATTCTTGTTAGTCTTTTAAAACCTAGAAAATAGGGTTATGATTCTCTGTTTTGATTGGTTCTGTCTACATTGTGTTATGTTATGGATAATTTTAAATGAAAAGAGATTAAATAACTGATCAGTTAGGCACTGAGATTTTTAACACTGGAAAACATACAGCATTGTAAATATGGAGAATTAGGAAGTAATTGGAAGGAAACTGACTTCTTAAAAAAAGTTCTTTGTTGTGTTTTCAAATTATTTTTGTTTCTGTTGTACTTTACTTCTCATTTTTATTTATTTATTTTTTCTTCTTTTTGCTTCATTATAATTTACACATATGAAGTGACTAAGAATCAAAGGATTAATGAAACTGATTTGGGGGCACTGTCCACTGCCTTGTCTGGGTCAGAGAAACACTAGTGTTCCAGAAACTGGATATGTCTTCATCATGAGATGAAAGCAGAAGCCTAACCAGCTTCACCCGTTAGATGGAGCTGCTGTATAACTATTTAATAATGGAAACAGAAGAAATTTCGAAAAAGTATGCTTCTACGATCAAAATTCAGCAGTGGAAAATGTCCAGCAAATGTGTCAGTGAAATAACAGGCCTGTGTCACAAGCATTTAGACTAAACAAGCACCAGTTATTTTCAATATGAGTTTTCTTTTCTCCTGCAGATTTCTAACTCTCCTAATTTGAAGTAAGGCTTAACATTTTTATTCAAGCTTCTTTTTTTTATTTTATTTTATTTTCTTTCTGTTCAGATGCAAGGCAGTTGTGCTAATGATAGATGATTATTGGGTGAGTATTAGGGACACAATCATTATTTTATGTAAAAAGACACATATATTTGTTAATTTCCTGGTCTTACAGTGAATATTATATTCCTAAGATGTCTTCCCATATTATTAGTGTTTTTAAAGCCTTTAATAATTTGAACAATATATTTTTTCATGAAAATAATTCGTTTTTTGAAATATTGTTTTTGAAAGGAGAAATTTTTTGACTTTCATGCAAAAACTTGGAACTAATCAATTGATGTAAGTTTTTTGTCACCCCTTTTTTACATGTGTAGTTTGTGTTAGACAAGAAGAAACATTTTTATAGCATCTTTGTCGTTACTTTTTTGTATCACTTTTACCACTAAAGATTCTTGAAATGTCTTCTTGCACTGTTTTTATGTAGTGACATCACCGCTACCCCATATATTCCTTTTTCACACCTTCAGTGGTTTATTTCTCAAGTTCTTTGTGTAGGATAGATGCACTTAATCCACTTTATTACTTACTAGCACCGACAGTGTAATTTCTTATTTGGAAATTGCTGGAACAGGGTTTCCCAAGCATAATTTTTTAATTACAAAATTCTAATTGTGACTTTAATGTGTGTTTCATACAAGAAACCACCCAAGGTTACCACTTCACAACCCGCAGTTCTCAACACCCTTGCCACCAACTTGATAATGATGTATATTTATGCTCGTTACCTCAGAGTCATTGCTCGGTGTTCTTACTCGCATGTTTTTTTCGTTTAATTTGTAGTTTTCTCCCATTTGACAGTTGTATCATATAGTGAAATTTTCAGAAGTTACAAGGAATAAGTTCAGCTACAAGTCTTCATCTAAAATTAACTGTAGCAGTGACAGACTTTGTATGACGTACCCTTCAGTGAATGAATGTTGACTTCTTGCTGCAAGGAAATGAGAATTTATACAGAATGAATACGTGCCATTATAAGATTAAAAAAGAATGATGTTATTTCTAAGGCATTTAAAACCATCCTTCACAGTAGGCTGAGGCAGACTTGTGGTTTTTCACCTACATTGGTTGTTACAACATTAAATAGCAGTGGATGGAAAGAGGTGGTTGTGGTAAAGAGTTAAGAAATAAATACCAGGAAATACTATTCTGCATCTGCGTGGAGAAGCTGAGAAAAATTACAGAAATCCTCAGCCAGCATCTTGAATGTGAAACTGATCACTCACTTCTGTCCAGTGCCAGTGTTACCACTTTCAGGTTCATGTCACAAATGCTTTCATTTCCTGTACGTGCTCCTAATAAGTCATGGAGGAATTATCTGTTGTGTGATGTTTTAAAATTTTCTTCATATCTTGTAGGCATTGTTTTGAAAAGATAAAACCAAAGCTAATGCCAGAACTTCTTGTGATGATGTACCACCAAATCCATTCAGAAAACTTGCAATGAATTTGTTTCTACATTGTCACTCCTGTACCTTCAGTTTGTCATACCTGAACCAGATCAGATAGATACATGCTATGAGGAGATAAAATATTTCTCTTCCATAATATATTTTGAGCATGTAGTTCTTTCTTCTCTTTTCTGTATGACACGTGTAGCTACCTTCTGCTATATTTTAGTCATGTATGGAATGATAAATGCTTATTACAGTGAAATGCTGTATGCAGTTAGTACACCACTAAAAATGTCTGGCCTGCAAGGTAACAAATAGCAGAGTTGCTGGGAGTGAAGGTGTGTTCGTATTACGATAATTTCAAACCTGACAGGGTTGCTGCAGAGATGAACATTCAGCTGCTCATGTACAAGGGGGGACCCAAAAATAACCGGAACCGACCTGTTGCGCACGCATGCTTTGTAGTTACGAGTTGTGCTGCTAGGTGGTGTTAGCTGGGGTCTCACGCGACTGTTAGTTTGCTGGCGTCAGTCTGAGTTAAGTGGTTTGTCTGTGGTGCTCTGTTGTGTGCGTTCCTGTTTCAACCGTTTGGTGATTAGTGAGATGGCCGACCAGAAGGAACAAAGAGTGTGCGTGAAATTTTGCTTTCTGTTAGGGAAAACTGCAGCCAAGACTGTTGGGAAGCACGGTCCAGCGAATTTTAACCGAAGGTTTGCACATGAGACGGGTGTCTGCAAAATTTGTTCCTCGCTTGCTCGGAGATGACCAAAGAGAAAACCGCGTGAATGTTTGCCGCGACTTGAAGAGTGAAGTGCAGAACGATCCAGATTTCATCCAGCAATCCAGCAATCATCAAGCCAGTGGAAAACTCCAACTTCACCACGACCAAAGAAAGCCATCTCACTAATCACCAAAGGGTTGAAACAGGAACGCACACAACAGAGCACCTCAGACAAATCAATTAACTCAGACTGACGCCAGCTCACTAACAGTCACGGGAAACCCCCAGCTAACACCACCTAGCAAAACAACTCGTAACTACAAAGCATGCACACGCAACAGGTTGGTTCCGGTTATTTTTTGGTCCCCCTTCGTATGTTCACAGCAAGGTGCTTAGGCATAGGTTCAGGTGACAATGAAGATAGATTTGTATCTATTTTCAGTGGTTGTCAGGTGTTTAGGCCTCCCAATATTAAATGAAAATTATCTTATTTAATTAACTATTTGCCTTATGCCATGCTTAAGGAAGTAGAACATGGTATGCAAAGGTAGGTCATCTGCATTAAAACTGGAGTACAAATTCAGACTGGGGCTTTTGATCTCTTTACCTTTTTAAATTGGATTCAGTGCTAGAAGATAGAAGAGAATACATGCTGACCAGTTCATTGGTTTTACATCCAGATGCAAATATACAAAGACTGTAATTCTGCTATTATTTGCCATTTAAGTCACATTGAACTCAAAATTAAATATAATGATTCATATTTCTTCCACAAATTAAAAGTTACACATTTATGAAAACAACCTTCCAAAATGAAAGAAGTTTTTTTTATTATTATTTTAACATGTATGGAAGTGCAGAAAATTGTCATATCATATAAATCCAAAGAAACAAAAGGACATGAGCATGTTTCACTAATGATTGCCTTGATAGGAAACTTTCAACTGTAGCAACACTTAACATATATTAGAAACTGTGAAATGCTGAAAACTTTTGAATGCACCATTTTAAGATATGAATTTCTTTCATGTATGGATATGTAAGTTTTATGCCAGTTTTTATGAAATTTTGGTATTTGTAATGTTAAAAGTTTTTAAATACAAGTCTGTTGTCAGAAAGCTAAGACTTCAGCAGTGCATTTCAGAAGATGCAACCATTAGTTTCTTCAGTACTTTCTAGTATCTTTGGTGGGAAGGACTCTATCAAAAAGAAAGGCAGTGACTTCTAAGAAGTGTACCATCAAAGCCTCATCAAAGTAGCAACTTGCTAACAGGACAATGGGCTTTACTCTTTTTATGAATCAGTACTTTTCTCCATGTTATGTATTTGTCCATGGTAAAGCAATGTATGTGTTTTTCTCTATGGAAAAATGTCCCTTCATTGTATGAACCTTTTAGTGAAAAATTCGGAGTGTTCACAAAAAATGTTTGTCTGAAACTGATATTCACTGCTTCCCACATGTTTTGTGCTCCAACTAATCAGTTTATTTATCATTAATCTGGTTCAGTTTTGTTGACTCCAATGGTAATGTTCTGCCAGAATTTAGCTGTATGTATGCGCTCTTAGCTGTAGTTATGTTTATTGACCTTGCAGACATAAAATTAGGAGATAAATTAGAGAAAACTTTGTATAAAGGATGTTTTACAGACTGTTTTCATCCATACATTTCTCCAGTTTATTACATACTTTCTGTTAACATCTCTGTTCTGCCCAATATGACTCATAAAACTCAACAGGAATTGAGTCTCAGCTCAAACACTTCAAGTTTCATTTTACTTTTCAAAGTTAATATCTGTGTCCTGTTGTTGTATACCAAGGATTGTTCCTTTAAACTGACAATATTTTTATGGGAGAACCCTGTTTTAAAGTGTGGTTTGTGTAGTAATACATATTCTGTTTTTCTAGCTGACTCTTCTCTTGGAGGTGCAAGTAAGTGTCACAGTTGCATGTAGCATATTGTGTCTTGTTTCATTTGTGCTTTTTGAAATTTCTCTGTTATTTGTTAAACGTAGGATGTTAATGTTATTCCTCTCAGACCCAAAGAACTAGGATGAAAATCTTTCTGTCCTCTTCGTTTTCCATCGCCATTTTCTAATTCTTTTTTCTTATGTCTTCTCCTCTCCTTCGTACTTCTCTTCATATTACTTGGTCCCCACTTTCGTTGTCTTCCTTCACTTCTGTATCCTGGCCTGCACACTGTGCAGGACCCAAAAGGCCTAAATGTTGCTCTCAATTCAGTGATAACGAATCACACATTGTATTACGTATATAAATAATGGTAACAAAATTTACTCTACAGAGCTTTCTTCTGTTTTTATGGTGCAATGTGCCTCTGAAATTCATTTGTGTCTGTGTGTTTGTATGTGTGGTAACACTTACATACATTATGTTTAAACAGTTCAAAGAATAAAAGCAGGGACAGGTTAAAGGGTGGTCATACTGCAGTATCCTGTTGCACTGCATGTCTAACTTTATGTTCCCATTCTTTGCCGTCTTTGTGCAACCTCATTGATATATTAATGTTTGCACATCTTTATTTCTATATTATAGAACACTATATGTTTGAGCGTAACTGGCAGCTGAAATTTAGTACAGTACAGAAACCTGCTGAACAGCATAACAGAGCAGCAGGTTTATTTATTGTACTAAATATAAGCAGCCAGTTTAGCTGAAACGTGTTATATGCTAAAGAAACGATGTGTGAACATTAATATATCAACGAGGTTGCACAAAGACGGCAAGGAGTGCGAACACAAAGTTAAGGGGTGTTCATTGAGTAATATCAACTCATTAATTTGTTTAATTGTTTGGTCAGTTATGTAACTTGTGAATGGTCAGAGAGCTTTATTAACAACTCTGCTGAGATGTGTACCCTTGTCCCATGAGTATCCATGTAACAATAATCAAACTGTGGGTTTCATTTTCTAAGAATGTGAAATGTGTTCTGTTGTTCCTTTTGCTTACTAACTTTGTTAAAATATAAATTTTGCCCACCAGGAGAGTGGAATGAGTTTTCTGTGTTTTATGTCTATAAAGCATCTGTGAATTTTGAAATTGGACTTTTAATGTAAGAAGATCTATGATCTAATTTTGCTGATATCATTTCAGTATTCAATGTTTTCTTTTTGCACTTGCATATTTAACCCTTCAGTGCAGGAGAACTTATAGCACAGATATTTATTTACCAATATTTGTGTTTAATATCAAAAGATATAAGAACTGTTTATATTTTAAGAAATTTAAACAAGGTGGATTATCTGTGAGATGGATATAGCTGTAGCAGTGTTTACCATTTGCTTGCAGCTTGAAATTATTGCTGTATATTTGCTTCCAGAACCCGGCACAGCCCCCAGGAATGTCCAGGTGCGGCCTCTCAGCTCTAGTACAATGGTCATTCAGTGGGATGAACCAGAAACACCTAATGGACAAGTTACGGTGCGTTGTACGTCAGACTCTCAGTCTGCCTACATTCTATCCTTTTATGTTCTTTGTTTCCTTCTCTTCTTTCTCCTAGATATCGCCTCAGTGTTGTTAGTTTTGTAGTTCTCATGAAAATTATGAGACTGAAGTAATGTATTAAATAGCGGCCTCCGTAGTCTAGGGGTAACGTTCCCACCTCATGACTCAAGGTACTCAAGGTCGTGGAATTTTTAAGGGTGGAAAAATTCAGGGAACAAGTCCTCCGGGAGGGACTTTAAGCTGTGGGTCCCGTGTCGTAGATTTACGACACATAAAAGAACCTCACGTCTCTAGGAGACCTCTGAGCTAAATTAGGCAAATTTCCCGCCCAAGTAGTTTCCAATGCCTCCAGTAGATGGGGGAGCTTAGGTACCACTGCCAGAGGAGGGACGACCTCACTGACAGAAAGGGACTAACTATCAGATGCCACTGCCAGTAGAAGGCCGAAACCTCACTGGCAGAAAGGGAACAATAGCAAGCACCAGTACCGGTAGGGTATGGAGGCAGTAGAAATTTAAAAGGGACACACAATAGATCAAACTGGTCGCAGTGCATGGGGTAACCCACCCCCTCAATACTGAATAAGTGAATGAATGTATTAAATAATTTTAGTCTGGAGTTAATTTTATGAGTTTCTTGGAAGAAGGATGTTTCATGTGAAATGTGTGTTTCATTTTCCTTTCCAATATCTGTTTGAAACATTCATCATCTCATTAAATATTTAGTTGAATTGTACTTGATAAATTGATAAACATATGTAGGTATCCATGTAAAGTAAAAAAAAAAAAGCTCTCCCTGTAACATGCTGTGAAAGCCCATAGGGTTGTGAGACGTCGAGGCTTTCACATTTTCTAGACCTTCAGCTCACAGATGGCGGTGAGACTGTCAGCATTATATGCAGCCAAGCCACCTTTACCCCCAGGAAGATTCATGGTACTCATTTCTGTTAGTGGATGAGTCAACCTTGGGGCCATAGTTGAAAAATCCGGTGACCCCATTGGGAATTGAACCTGCAACCTTCCAGCTTGTAGCATAGTGCCTTAACCAAGTACATTACCATGTTCCTCATTCATATAAAGTGCCTGTTATTATTTTTGTCTGTTCTTAATAGAAACTGGTGAGCATGTGGACAAAGTTTATTGAAACCCCTCAGTATCAAATTTCATGAAAACATGTTCTGCAGTTCACAAATTTTTAAGTGCAAAGAGGTGGATAGACAGGGAACTCAAAGCTAATAGGCACATTCTTGCAGTGTTCCATTGTTAACACAGCAAAGACACAGAATTTTCATGTCCTGATACCTAAGCGTTACACCTCAAAGAAGTAACCGCAGACGTACTCGGTGAAATGTCTGGAACTGGAGCTACAGGTACTGCCAACTTTTCAGCTCTTTCTCACTACCGCTGATATGTAGCTTGACCATTGAGCATCACAGGCACCTTTAGCCAATGACCACTTGCAGTTATATTCCTTTTACTTTTTGTTTTCAAAGTTTTTTCTTCATGTGTTCAGGGTTACAAAGTCTACTATACTGTGAATCCAACCCTGCAAATGGCTTCCTGGGAGTCACAGATGGTGGACAACAATCAGCTGACAACCGTCAGTGAACTTATACCTCATACTATATATACAGTCAGAGTTCAGGCCTTCACGAGTGTTGGACCAGGCCCTCTGTCTGCGCCTGTACTTGTAAAGACCCAGCAGGGAGGTAAGATTTTGTCCATTGGCATTTCCACTCTTTGCAGTTGATGTTAACAGTCGAGCTTCTCCATCTGTCTGCCCTTCACTGAGGTTCTCCTCAGTTTTCTTCCCTATTATTCCTTCTTCTTGTGTGATATCATTCTGAACCTGTTGCTACCCTCCGGACCTTACTGTTTTTCCATTATTTTCATCTTCAGAACTCATGTAGAATTCTCTCGTAATCCATTATTTAAACATTCCTACACCATCTTATTCCATTATTTATTAAGTTTCTTCCTTTGTATTTATATTTTATTTGTCTCTCATTTTTTGTTTCTTATTCTGCCTCACTCCCTCATGGTTCTCCTCCTTCAAATTCTCATCTCAGTTGCCTTTAATTTTTCTGATGTATCCCTTTGACTATGATACGTGTTTCTGCTCCATGTCTTAATCTGGACCTATAATAATTTTCACATTAACACATTTTTCCTGCAGAGATATTGGGTTTTCGGACTTTATCCATCGTCCTGGTTTTTAAGATAACTAAGAAAAACACGACGTTTTGGAAACTGGATCTGTTTCCGGCCTCAATCACTGGATGATTGAGGCTAGCTCTAGCTAAGGGACCCAACAGAATAGGTGTTTTCCCTCACCTGAGGACGGAAACAGATCCAGTTTCCAAAACGTCGTGTTTTTCTTAGTTATCTTAAAAACCAGGACGATGGATAAAGTCCGAAAACCCAATATCTCTGTGTGTTATACACCATCGTCAGAATCTTATAGTAACTACATTTGTCATGTCTTTATCATTTCCCATTTCCAAAATGTATGTCTGCTTAATTGATGAACTGATTACAAATAGATTGGTGTGTCTACATTCGCAGTTCCGGTGTCTGGTAATGTGCTATGAAAAGTGAGACACGAGCACTGCAAGTTATTAGGAATTTAACACCAAGAAAATAAAGTAATTTCCTTCCTTCAGATTCAGTGTTAACTGTGGAGAGAGTAAGAGAGTTAGAGAGAGGGTGTGTGTGTGTGTGTGTGTGTGTGTGTGTCTACATATGGGATTTGAGGTTCCCACAGCAGGGGCTATGACGAGCACTCTCTTCTCGGATGTAACTCTGTCTAGGCCAGTGAAAATCAAAGCTGGCTTGCCACATGCTTTCACACTAGTATCTCACTTGGCTTATTCAACCCTGAAGATAGAGGCAATATGTTCCTCTGAAACTTCAGTTGACTTTCAGTGGATTACATGGCATTATGGCCTGGAAGATAGTACTCTTCAAATTCTCTAGGTGTCTAAATTCTAAATGACACTTCCAGTTTCAGAACCTCTGTAGCTGGCTTACTTTCCAGCATATCACTTTTATCAGGACGCCAGCCACTTAGTGCAACGCAGTAAAGAAATGAATAGCAAACTGACTGCCTAAGCACAAGATATCGCAAAATATCTGTGTCAACTGCTGGCAAAAGAAGAAACTACTTGCTTATAGCACTTTCAGAAAGAAAAATTTTTATTGTTTTCAATGTATAGTCTTAAAGAACCAAAACTCTATAGTCTGGACGAGCACACATAGAAACCAAGTTTGTTTACATCATCATCAGTAATCTGTCAAGACGACAGGTCCACAGTCTCTTTCAAAAGAATTCCTCCACTTAATGCGATCTAGAGCTTTCTCCTTCAAATGACAGTATCCTCTTCTGTCCCCAAGGTCATCCAGCATCTTCTTACGTCTTCTTCCTCGTCTTCTTGTCACTTCTATCCGCCCATCTATCTTTCCTTCGATAGCTTCTTTTAGAAGGCAGTTTCTGCGTAAAACATGACCAATCCAATTAGCCTTCCGTTTTCTTATTTCATGTAGGATATTCCTCTGCTCACTGACTCTAATTAACACTTCTTCATTTCTCACATAATCGGTCCAACTGATCTTCTCCATTCTTCTCCAACACCACATTTCGAAACTTTCCAGATGTTTCTGATCTACTGCCCTAAGTGTCCATGTTTCAGCCCCATACAGAGCTATGCTCCAAATGTAGCATTTCACTAGTTTCTTCCTCAAATTTAAGTCCAATTTGCTGGTAAAAAGATTCTTCTTCTTGCTAAATGCAGCTTTTGCCATGGCAATCCTGGATTTAATTTCACAAGTACACCTTCCATCATCTGTTAACAAGCTACCCAAATATTTAAAACATTTCACATTCTCCACTTGTTTTTGGTCTATCTTTATTGTGACTGGGGTTGGTTGTCTCGAAATTTTCATTACTTTTGTTTTCTCCACATTCATTTCCATGCCATAGCACCTTCCAATTTCAATTAGTCTATCAATCATGCCCTGTAGCACAGTTTCTTCCTTAGCCATTAACACAAGGTCATCTGCATATTTCACAGTTTGAATAATTTGCCCTCCTACTTTGAAGTCACCGAGCCCATCCAGAGCTTGTTTGCTAACAGTAAAAGGGTTTTAAAAAGGTTGATTTTCTTCACAGTGCCAACACAACCAAGTAATTTGCGAGCAAGTGAAGTGGGAGAGACATCTGTCACACTTCAGTGGAGTCGGCCTGCTCATGCAGGAGAGAACATTGTTAGCTACGAACTCTACTGGAATGACACATATGCCAAGGTATCATTATCTGCAGGACTGGGTTTTGTAATGCAGACCTCATACATTTAAAATAGAATTAAACCGCTTGCAATATCTGGCTAATGACAGTGAAATTCATAGTTAGTGAATCTCTCACAACCCTATCGGCCTCCATGGTCTGTTACAGGGATAACATTACCGTTTTGTATACAGTTGTGGTAAAATAATTTCTTTACATAAGTACAAGTAGTTAATGGAACTGTTTCTACACAAAGTAATACTATTACATAATCATTATAAAATTTATATGTAAAATAATTGGTTATATATGAAATAAATACAGTGGTTGTGTGGGATATTGATTGTTGTTTCAGCCACAATCACATGAAATCAAAGTATAAGTTATGAAAGATGAGAAATTTTTTGCGTTAAACATAGGCTGATTACTAAATAGTAATTTACTGATTGCATCTGTTTGTATTGGGCTTCAGTTAGGACCAGAAAATTTGTTACTAAATAACAAGATTTCTTGAAATCACGATATCAGCTTAAATACACTTCAACTAATAGTAACTCACCTAGTGGAGAGATTTCAATATATTTTTGGAACCAGAAGTTTCATTACCTTTCATTACCCTGTCCTGAGCCAGATGAAGCTGATGTATGTCCTCTTATACTATTATACTAAGTCACATCTGTTTCCTTTCATGTCCTTTCCAGTTCATCCCGTCACTGAACATTATATTATTTGAGCTATTGAAAATATTGTTCCATAAACCAAGAATATAAATAACTAAAAATGTAACCAGCTAGCTTGAACACTTGAAGTTGAATATGCAATGTATTCATGGGACAAAACTGAAAGAAAGAAGTCTGTTGCAGTGCCTGTTCATTGATAGGAAGATAATACTAAAATGACTTTAAAGGGCAAAGGATAGGAGGGTATGGACTGGAATCATCTGGCTCAGAATTGGGACTTGAGGCTGGCTCTTATGAATGTGGTAATGAATTTTGGACTTGAAGTTCTTACAGCAGTGAGCATGAAATAGATGCTTTTATGTGCTATGATGCTCCCCCTTTGCCACAACCCACAAAGTACACTGTTCACGGCAATGAATGATCAGGTTACATAAAATGTCGGGAATTTCTTGACCAGGTGAGCAACCATAAAGGACTTTGTTCTATGGAGTTAGATGGTTGGTTCATTAGTTAGTTAATCAGTCAGTCAGTTAATTTTTTTGTTAACTTAAACAGTCAGAGCACTATTTCCCTGTCCATTGTCCCTATTGGTCTGGAGCAGACACGAACCCCTGCCTTTCCCCAAATAGGTCTCTCAGACCAAAATCTATATATGCTTGAACACTCACTCCCAACCTCACTCTAGCCTCTAAGATGGGGCCAGTAAATACCTCTGAAATGCTGAAAACACTTCCCAAATCAATAAAATGAAAAGACTGAAGGGTAGAGACAGTATCAACAATGAACTGCTTTGATACCCTAAAAATTGGTAATTATCATTTTATTATTATGGTATAATATGGTATATATGGTCATATGGTATAATATTCTGGGGTAATTCAACTAATAGTGACCAAATTTTCATAATTCAAAAAAGAATAGTTAGAATAATAATGAGAGCGGGTAACAGGGACTCTTGTCGACCAATTTTCAAAGCGTTAAATATTCTTCCATTCTATTCACAATATATTTTCTCAATATCTGTTTTTGTGGTTAAGAATATGGACAAGTTTGTAACAAATTCAGATATTCATGGCATGCACACTAGACGGGGTTTAGATTTGCATTATCCAACCTGCAAACTGACTAAAGTGCAAAAGGGAGTGTTTTATAGTGGGATTAGGATATTTTACAACTTGCCATGTAGAATTAAAAGCTTGTCAGAGGACATTAAGAAATTCAAATATTCCCTAAAAAAATTTTTGCAGGTGGGCTCTTTTTATTCATTACATGAGTATTATGAATGGATATCAAGGAATGATTGTGC
>NW_019724601.1:38183-144091 GCF_002891405.2 Cryptotermes secundus | reverse complement strand
TGTCTGTGATTTGGTTTGATGTGTTACTTGTTTGTGTTCTACAACTGTTAATGTACTACAATTATATGTGGCCTTTTTAAACGTCTTGGATATTCAATTTTTAACAATTTATCATTTTAAATGTACTTTTTATTGACATGTTCTATATCTCAAGGCAGCACTGCCAATTGTAGATCTCTGGAACGAAATAAATATGTATGTATGTATTATTAATATACTGCATCTGACAGAATCTCCCAAATAGAGGTCAGAAGCACTTGAGCAAATTTTCCCAGGGTATGGTGATAATCAGTTCTCTAAGCTGCATCTGGAATGTACCCCACATTTCACATAATGGGGGGTGGAGTCCAGCTGGGTCCACTCAGCACATTGGCCACTGAATGGCCTATTGTACCTGCCCCGGGTGATTATGATGATGGAGAATTTGGTGGAATGAAGATTGGCAGGGGAAACCGAAGTATTCAGAGAAAATCTGCCCCAGCGCCACTTTGTCCATCACAAACCCCACTTGACCAGACCCAGGCCGCCACAGTGGGGAAGCCAATGACTAACCACTTGAGCTGTTGTGCGGCCATGTACCCCACTTTAGTCCCAGGCATGTTATTGACTGTCCTTATTGAGATATTTTGTTGTTTTTCTCACTTTCTCAAACTGATTGCCAGGATTGTATCTTGATAACAGGCCATGACCACCTCCTTCCTTCCACTACAAATTCACCTTTCATGATTATCTTCTGACGTCATTCAACACAGTGTTACTTTTATAGCAAACAGCATCATTGAATAACCACAGTAATCATCACATCTGGTCTTAACTCTTGCTTTAAACCTTATCTGTTGTAGGAAAAGCATCACCGTCGTATTTCAGTCGCAGAGAGTTACACACTGACAGGTCTATACCCAAACACATTATATTACGTGTGGCTGGCAGCGCGTTCGCAACGTGGGGAGGGAGCCACAACACCACCAATACCTGTCCGAACCAAGCAGTACGGTAAGACAGAATGGTCAACACCACGGGCGGTTTCATAGCAATCGCTCATCCATAACCTGGCTAGCACATGTTCGTAAGGCCCATCTACTGCAAATTGTGTATAAATATAGGTGCTTCAAAACCATACATACTTGCCTGCTTGCTTGATGTTTTAAATGTAAGTTGGGACCAGGTTTCAGAATATTCCATTCTTTTGTCTTCTGGGTTCTGTAATAATATATTAAAAAAATTGTAGAACACACTAAAAGAGGGAAGCTTAACCCTTTGCAAGCCATGAACCAATTACATTGGTTTGGGGTGCTTGCATTAAAACTTGTCCAGCCAAGAAGGTCAGCTAATTGGTAATCTGTTCAATATTTCTGTCAATAGTTGGCATCAAATGTAACATGAAAATGCTTAGAGTCAAAAACAAGCTTTTGAATAATTTATATTTGTGGTCATAAGGCCATTTGAGGAAGTATTATTGGTTTCCTGTGCAACTGCAGCTGTCCTCAAGCGGCCTTGATGTTGCTAGAGGGTAGTTCTGTGGCAGGCTTTGGCCGTCAGAGGCCTGGCCATTATCTTCCTAACTCTGGTGCTACTCAGACAGGTAGTTAGTTGTAGTTCAGTCCCTGTTGACCAGCCATTCTACCCTAAATGTGCCCAATTGAAAAGAAAAAACAAATTTCTAAGGTATCCTTGGACCTCATATGCCATCTGTGAGCAAGGAGATATGACTACATGCTCTTAAAGACAATATATAACCCTCAGTATGGTGTTCATTCATGAATATTATGGAGAAAATGTTGAAGGTTTAAAGTAAAGTTATTCCTGTGCCTAACTAAGTAAGCACTACGACATGAAGATGTGTGGGGGAGTGGATGTATAAATCCATGTATTCTTGAGCTTGTCATTAGTTGGAAAATGTTGAAGGTCGAGTGTGATAATAGAAATCATCAAGTCCACTGTAAGGGGCGGGGATGGTATGGCAGTCCTGGAGATAAAGGGTGTTGAGAATGTAATTTGCTTACTCACATGCCACAGTGTGTTTATAAGAAGCAGAATGTGTTGAAAGTTGAGCATTTTGAATAATAGTGCCATCTCTTAGCATATGTGTGAATTAAGTATAGTAGGAACCCAGTTTCTAGTAAATATTGTCCATGTGGGCTCATGGTATGTCCAGCAGAAGGTTCCTCATTTGCTTAAATATATTCAGTGGCAAGGAGGTTTCAAGATACTGTTAACAAGCATTTTTCATTAAAGTAACGACAGCTGATGACAAACCTGTTGACAGACCCACCTACCAGCAGAATTAGTACTGCCTGCTATCTAACCACCTACACAGATTAACTCTTCAGATATTTATTCTTATATATTTTTCTGCTAAAAATTAAGAGATGAAATATTGTCTATGCTATGAAGGAAACGTTAGTTATGTATGGTTTTGAGCACATATATTGACATCGACCAAGCCACGATGCTGTGCCTAAGGTAAGTAGCAGATGCAGAATTGACTGCTGCACATGACAGTGACATCACTAATATAGCACTTCACCATCTCACATCTCCATGTAAAGAGGCTCTACACTTAATCTCACAAGAGATGGAAAATAAAAGAGAAGCTTACAGTTTATCATACAAGCATTGTGCATAGTGCAACAAATTCCAGTAAGAATTTTGAAAAGCTGTTTTTTTATTATTATTATTATAATTGTATAATATATATAAAAATGTAACTGTTGTGTTGGTTTCCATCTGTTTCCTATTTCATACCATGTACTTAATAGAGGAGCTTTATTGTTTGCATCGTGTTGTCTGTCATGATCTGTGGTATTCTAGCTGTCAATACAACAATAGAGAACCCCAAAAGATGGTATACAATTTACTCCATGCTCATACAAATGTGTATGATACACGTGGCTATTAAGTGATGCATACGTACTGCAGTAGAGTTTTTGGATATGACTAAAATTGCATTCTTAATTGACTTTGTAATTGTTTAATTTAAATGTTGTTCCTTCTTTGAAGTGTTAGGCATTATCTATATGGCGATACTGACAAGTGAAGTGGGAGTTTCTGTGGCAAAGAATGGGAACAGATGGACCAATGAAGCATTGTGATCTGAGTTAAAGCCTGGCTACCAACTGCATAATAGTAAGAGAGTTACCCTTATACCCAGATAATAAAGGTTAACCCTTTACATGCCTTGAGTCAATCAGATCAGCTCATCATACTTGTGTTAAATCTACTACAGCCAAGAAATTGGCCTGTTGTTAATTGAATAGTCCATTGCTCTCAATTATGGCATCAAATATGGTGCTGCAGTGTTTAGAAGGAGGAATAGGCTTTCACATTATCTGTACCTCCAGTCATCTGAAGGTCATCCAAGGAAGTATTATTGGTTCTTCTGTGTGACTGCATTTTCCCCAAACATCCATGGTGTTTCTAGTACGTCTGTGAAGGAGCTTGGAAGTGAAAGGATTAAAGGAAAAGAAAAGATAATAATTATAAAGGTTGACATGATAAATAAGAAGCTATATGTATATGAAACCTTAAAATTTCCATTTTTAATGTATAGTCACATGCTGTAATTATCACAGATGTATATTTATTTCATATAGAAGGTTATAAAATTATCATATATATTTTTTGCTGTTCAAAATTCTTACTGGTTCACAGCATATATAACATTTAGCACCGTAGACAATACATTACGTAAAATACCTCCCTCACCACAGTCTTGCCACCATAACTACAAAAAAAGTGTATGCCTACACCCACCTTTTACCACCCATGTCACTTTCACTGTATTGCCAGTTTTACTAGCCACCCAGATTGATTGATTGATTGATTGCTGTGTAATACTCACTGTTTGTCTGTATCTGTAAACATCACCAAGCATTGCATGCTTCACATACTGGAATGTTTGATATATATTGATTTTTTTAATTATTATTATTATTCAATGGCTTAATTTTTCACTGTTACAGCACAGCCTTGTGTATTAACACCACTGCACCAGTTTGCATCGTTTTAATTGTGCATTGTGTGGGCACCATACAGTCGTATATTATATAAAGTAATAATTTTATTTATTACTGTATTCTCACAGCACTGCCACTATTGTCACCAAAGTTTCGTATTAGTGTTTGTGAGAGTGTGTGTGCGTGCGTGTGAGATGCACATCTAGAAGCAAACTAATCACGTTTCTCCTTATCAGAAATTTAAAATAAAGTGAGCAAAACTATTACTCAAAAATTTTTTATAACAGTCTGCCTTACGTACCATAACCTATTTTTTTGGTACGCAGTACTTTTTTATATGTATTCGCCTTTGCTCTCCACGTTGGGTTGTACGTATTACATCGGTCGGTGAAAATCAATGACTAATTAGTACATATTGCTAATAGAGAGACATAAATCAATATTGTTATTGTTATGTGTTGGTAACATTGCTCTTGAATTACACAATTTCACTGTTATTAATGTTTGTCATCTACATAAGATATATCATATATACATAATTAGCATATTGTTTTCCATATCTGATGGACTTAAGGATTGAATCACCTCTATATTCAGTTTATTTCTGTAATTTTTCATTGAAAATTTATTTTACATTTTTGTTGCTGTATTATACAGAAGAACCCCATGTAATATTCCTCAATTTAAAATTTCCTGTCATTGAACATGCTATTTCAGTGATCCCAAGTCAATAATCTTAATGTTAAATATCCTAATTTAGTGCTGAAATCTTTTGCTCCCCTAAATGAAATCTGAAGTGGGGGCTTCTTTGTGTTTCTGTTATGTGTAATTTAGAGCTAGTGAGTACAGAACACAGAAATAACAATACTGGCCTGCCTCTCTTCATTTACATGTTATACTACTAAAACAGGAAACATCACACTGCTACCTTAAGACTGATTTAGTTTTATTCTGTTCAGTATTTTCTTCTTCCCTTGTCCCTTTTGGCTATGTAGTGACTGTACATTACCCTTTCCTTTTTTGCACTCTGCATATTTACACAAGTGGACACCGAAAATGGGGCTACCTCTCGGTTGACAAGGTCTGTGGTTTGTGTCAGGAGCATTTATTCCATGGTCTTGATGCTGGAATTTATTAGAAAACACATGTCCAGACCTTATGTTCCTTTTTGTTCCCTAGGAAATTTTAAGTAACATAAATATGTCTGCATTTTAAGCAGATAGGTGATATCTGATGCTCCGGTTGTTTGTCCACTGTTTATCTTCTTATAAGATTGAGGTCTTCATGGGAGTGACCATGATGTGACGATGCTCTGCAGTTTGCCAGATTGTTACTGACACTTCAGAGTAACATACGCTCTCTGTCTTCAGGATGGAAGCCCCTACCCTGTAAATGGAGTCAGGGTTCTTCCAGAACATCATTCTGTACCGTACCGGAAAGTGTCACATCCCAAAAAATAATAATCTTTGTCTGTTTGTTTAATTTACAAGATTGTATCATCTGTTGCTGAGTGACTTGTGGCTTCTCTGGAAAAACTTAAGTTACTTAGTCTCATGTTGAGGTGATGTAAAATTGACATGATTTTTATGTAATTTAATGATGCAACTTCAGTTGGTGAAGTTATGAAGTGTCAAATGAAATGGGGAAGTACTGAATGGTATATAAATAAGGAGTTGAAATTAGATGATCATTACCTATTTTAAGATAGTCACCCAGAATTAACTTTAAGGGACTGAGGTAAACCACAAAAATCCTCTGTTGTGGTAGTTGGTGACTCTTTTGGAGTTTGAACCATGTATTTTCCCAGTGCCCACCTAACACGAATGTCATGATCAAGTGGTAGCATTCCTGCTTTATACTGTTGAAGTCCCAAGACCTAATGTGAACTAGGTTTGTCTGGCTTATGACAGAGACTAGTAGTGGGCTGTTATGTATGTGGTAATGAACCTTTGGGTTGTGTGAAAGGTCAAGAATTTTTTGACTAGTTAAGAAACTGTTAACTCTGCTTCTTCATATAGTTGGATTCCATAAAAATTGAAGATATGGCAGTCCAACGGGAAATGAATTGTACAAGAATTGCATCTGCTTAACAAATCCAGTATCAAAAACCATGGAATGAATTTCACTGAACACCAAATCATTATCAAACTATTACAGTGCTTCACCTGATTGAATCATTGCGTGAAAGAGATTTGTTTCCAAGTCGAGTTTTGATGAGACATGGATAGTATTTGGAAATTTAGGGATGCATAGATTATGCTCTGTATATTTCAGGTTGTGGTTAATTGGTGCTAGAAAGTTCTTCATGTGGGTTGGAATTTATTAACTTTTGACTTGTCATCTTGTAAGTTCCAACATTCTTGCAGATTATAATAGTTGTTATGGGATTTATTTACATCTGTTCCAGTTGAATTTGTCTCTTCTTAGATGTATGTCTTTTGTTTACATTTACAGTAATATATTGACTTTGTTTGTACTTATCTTTGTTTCATTTTGCAGTAATTCCTTTTTGAGGCTAGTTTATCACCAAACCAAACAAAAAATAGATTATGAGTCCCTATCATAGCAACTGACAGATAGATTGCAAGGTTTTAGCTTTGGTTTAGGTGTATGATTTTGAATTTAAAAGATTCACAATTCAAATTTCTTTCAGCTGTTCACAGTTTGTACATCTTTAGATTAAGGAATTTGTTCAGTGCTTTAATTTCTTTTTAGATTTGAGGATTTAAAAGCGATTAGTAATTAAGGTTATGGTCTTCTGGAAAATTATTCTTTGTAGTTTGGAAGATAGGTGCCAGTGTTCTGTGGGACCTATTGCCTTCTTCAGGGTAGGATATTTCAAAGCCTATTGATTACTGCCCTCAAGGTCCCCTTTCCTTCTTCCTGTTCTCTTTTCTGTACTTCCTTTCCTTTCTTTCTCCCTGGCTGTACAATCCTTGAACAGCACTAGACCTCCATTATAATGATAGATGCCCATTCTTCTCTGTTTTCCTTTTTCTCCCCCTATTTCTCCCTGTATTTCTTACTTGTATTTGTTTTATTCTCTTCCTTCAATCACCTTCTTTCTGCATACCCTTCATAATTCTTTCCCCATTTACATCTGCCCTTTGGAAACAGTACTTTGCAGGGTCATTATTACTGTTGATTCACTCCTAGTTCCATTCTGTTTCCCCCTCTGTGTGACTTGCTGCCATCTGCCATGAAGATGGTACCTTACTGTCCAACTGGAGTTCCTACATAGTGTGGGGATATGGGCATCAGGAATGATAGACATTGCTAACTTTGCTTCCTAAGATAGGACATAAAGTAACTGACAGAAACCAAGTTTAAGGTCCAACCATCAGGCCCATTATACCAGAAGATATAAAATCCCCTAGGCAAGATTCCCATGACAGTGACGATGATGTTCACTGTCTTCTGTTATGTGATTCCATATAGTCTTTTAGATCATTAACAGTGATTTAGAGGAACCTCTACACTCTCTGTCTTTTACCATGAATATGGAGGCAGCAGTTTCCTCCAGAACATTGGTGGCATTATACCAGATTACATAAAGTCACATACCAGAGGATGGTAATCTTTAAAGTCCTCTGTTCCCAGGTAGTAAAGGTTAGTCACAATATCTCTTGATGGAGATGTGTAATCAGTCACACCAGTTCAAGAGATTGTGTTACCAATTTTTGAGAAGGCTATGTGGGCCATTCTGGAGTACTATGAAGAGAGAGAACCTGTTTCTTGTGTCAAGAGTCAAACCCAACCATTCAGTCTATAACCAGTCAATTTTTACTGAGTTCATTAATGCAAAACAATATAGAACAAGTTTCTGAATCCATTTGCTTTTCTCACTGTGCCTTCTACCTCCTAATTCTGTCACCCAAAACTTGCCTAAAGCTTGTACCAGGAATGAAAGGGCAGTCAATGAGGTTAATGAGGTTATCTTAGGGCTTACTGTCATCATTCTCATACTTGAATTTGGCAATGTATAGATTTGTTGGTTACCTGTCATCACCATCAAGACTTGTACTTCTGCATTGGATAGGTGTATTACTTTCTTGCCATCACAAGACAGGATTGTTTTTATCATATTTGTCATCATTTGCATGGTAGATAGTTTCTTATCATCATTTACAAGACTGGATATTTTTGCCACTTGTCATCATTTCAAGATGATATTTTTGTTGCTTGTCATCATTCACAAGACTTGTATTTGATCAGTGGATAAGTCTGTCACTTTCTTCTCATCTTGAACAGAATTTGCCTAAGGAAATGAATAATCTTTGTGAAATATGAACCAAAATTGTGATCTCTTAAAAAAGACTTGCATCTGGGCAGTGGTTAGGTTAGGATTTTCTCGTGGTCAGGATACACTTGGGTTGTGTTGAAATGTGTGGTGTCCCTCCCGCCCCAACTGTAGTGCCCGGGGCACCCCCCCAGAACGTGACTGGGGAAGCAGTGGGTCCAACATCGATCCGTGTGTCATGGGATCCACCACCTGCAGAGCGCAGCAATGGTCGCATCGTGTACTACAAGCTGCAGGTCGTGGAGAATGGGCGTTCGGACTCTGAGGCTGCTGTGATCACCCTGAATGCAACGTCATTCGTGCTGGATGAACTCAAGAGGTGGACAGAATATCGCATCTGGGTGCTGGCAGGCACTAGCGTCGGTGATGGGCCACCCAGTTTTCCCATCACAGTGCGTACTCATGAGGACGGTACGTACATCATCAAACAACATCCCCCCGGGCTGAGGGTTGCAGTGTGGGAAGGGCAAGGGCAAACAGCGTTGCAGTGCACCACATACCCCATCTTACACAACACAGTCTGATTTGTTTCAGTGCAGAAAGTAATGTGTTGAAAAGGCACGAAATCAGCAACTACTACTGATTAGTAATGATTTCATTGTCATTTCATTCCATCAAACATATTAAGAGTATATCTCTTCCTTTTGTTCTAAATATTCTTCATAGAATCATTACTTGACAGTGAATAAATTTGGATGAAGGTTTTGTTCTAAGAAAACAGTCATTACATGTTTTACTAATAATAGTCTTACTCAGTGTTTTTACTTCCCACCCAAAAAAACACAATTGTGAGTCCACTAATGAGAAGATCTTCTCATGGTCGAAACATGCTGCCAGGTGTGATATTTGATGACTTTGCCAGTATTCATCAGCTGTTTGCTGTCATGTGTATTCACACATTTTGGCTCATAAAGTGTTGGTTGCTTCCCAAAGTCCGATGGCTCTGTAAGCAAACTGTAGTTTACTGTCCTTGGATTCTTGTAACATTTCTTCAGAAATATACTTTCTCATAAAGTTTTGTTAAAATGCATAAAAGAGTTGGTTCATTCTGTTTCTGATATTTAAAAATATTATCCTGCTGATTATAATAAATTACCTATATGAGAGTGTTCATTTGGATTGTATGTTATTTATAAATACTTATTATCTAATGGAAGAAAGGATACATTTTAAAAGGTTCACCATTTAAGGCACTAATGGGTTTTAAGTACCTCATCCTTTTGATTGTTACTGATGTATTCTGTCTCTTCATGGATGAATTCTGTCAGCTGTATGGTGCAATGAATAAACAATACTTGTATTAATTGATTAATCCATTTTTAAAGTTGCCTCAGCTACTTTGGTTATTATAATTGTAAAACTTGACAGTTAAAAATGTACCAGAAGAAAATCTACATAAATCTTCTGAATGCTGATAAAAGCTAAAGCTAAAGCATATTCTAATAAAGTGTTTATTAAAAGCTTCTATACTCACTATATAGGTTGTTGGTTAAATAAAATTGTATTGAAATAATTTCAGTAAATTGTTCTAAACTTCTTTTTAAATATGCGTATAAAATTGGGGTGGCCTGGTTTAAGACATGACAGTCATTTCTAAGAGAGAAGATTTACATCAGTTACAATTATTTATTGTCTTCAAACATGACTATTATTTTGGAAACTGTTCATGACTTGAGTTTTTTCAAATATACTCTTTCTGTCATCAGATGTAAGGGAGGAAATATTTCTACTCAGTTGGGCCTATTAGGAAGAGTTACTCTCAAACACTGCATCAGTGGAGTAGGTATCCCTTCTTACTTGAACTTCATGACAGAGACAGGTCCAGTTTCGGAAACATCGTATGACAGAAAGCTAAAGACAGAGGACAGTGTCCAAAGTAACAATAATGTTTTTTGTTAACTCGCCATCAGCAGAAAAATCTAGACTTGCTATCTTTGTTTGATGGAATTGAAAAACTGACATATGTTTGTTAACAATAATTTTAAAACATTGTTCATTATTTATGAACTCACTAAATGTTGAAAATTACATAATATAAAGTTCCACTGTGTTCATGGGGTGCATCTGTTCTGTATGACCTACAGGAAGAGTTTCTTCTGGCAGTGTGTTTGTTCTTGATTTTCAGTTATTGGTCTAAATTGTTATTCTCCTATATCCAAAAAATTGTGTCTTATAATTCTCTGGAATTCTATGTGGTGTTATTGCTTATTCTTGGGGATGTAGAATTAAATATATCAGGAGTCATAGAACGAAGCAATTTTGAAAGTCTTAAGACCCAGTCCAACATTACTGCCCCTCACCCATTTTGTTGTTCCCACATTCATATCACATTTGTGTTAAATTCCCTTCAAATTTCTCCTCTATTATATCCTGAACCATTAGACATTCATTTCTCCTGTTACCACAACAGTGGAGTAAATATACAACACACAGTTTAATGATGCTGTCAACTCAACATTAACTAGAATTTTTTGAACAGAATGTAGTAAGGTTTTTGTGAAGCAATTTAATGGATTTTTGACTATAGAAGTGAATATATTTTTGGGTATTAAAAAGTCATCTTTTTTGTCAGCATATGCAAATGATTTTTTGAAATGTTATTAATATTTTTTGTGTGTGTGAGTGTATGATAATAACAGAGTTAGCTATAATTTTTGTCTTTTGTTGAAGAAGAAGAAGAAGAAGGAGATTGAAAAAGAAAATAATTATTACTAATATGCTAATTTGTGTTTCTGTTTTTCTCCCCTCACGAAAGCATTTCCAGCGGCCAATGATGGGGAGAGGTTTTGAACCGTCAGTTTCTATGGCTTGTTCTATTTTTATATACGTATACTGTCAGTCCTGTTTGGAACCCCCAACCCCTTTCACTTGGTTTCAAGATGAAACTTCTTTAAATCACTAACCCCCCCTTGCCCCCCCCCCAATAATTGTTGTTTTTTTGTAAATGTTTAGTAATGAGCATTCACTCTCACATATGCCATGACTTGGATTTGCCTATCACCAGCACACATTTATATAATCTCGTGAATGTTTTTTGGAAAGAAAATTTTTACACACAGCACCTTTATTAATAAGTTTTATTATTTACTTTTCAGTTTTGGATTTTTTCCTTGTTTTCTTTTGTTATTAATAACTGCACCACTTGTAAATTTAGATTCACATTTTCTTGCATGCAAAGTTATTTCTGTTCCTGTCACAAGAACCCTGCCAACTCAACCACTTGCTGCTTCCTGTTCCAAGTCCTGTTTCTGAGGTCTTCACTTAGGCAGAGCACCGTGCTAATTCACACTTAGTCACTCAGCAGCTGGCACTTTATTTCACTGTGGTTAATTCTGCACTTGTGATTTGTGTTAATGCTATGTCTGTATGTGCGTGGGCGTGTGCGTGATGAAACCTGAGCATTAGTACTTGCCATCCTCAAACTTTGTCTTCTGTCTTTACCTGCCAGAAATTCTCACAGTGGTGACTGTGAAGAGTATATCGCCTTTGAGATGTAACACCAAGTAGCCCAGTAGAAGTTCAGTGACGTTTCGGGATAATATACAGGCTTTATCTTCAAGTTGAAAGACTACCAAGCCAGCAATTAGCAAAACACTGGCAGCAAAACTACCTGTTTTGGCTTATTCTTCAACTCCGAAGATGAAGGCTGTATTTTTCTCTGAAACAGTGGTGAACCTCTGTCAGACTACATGGCATAACATTCCAAGAAGATATATCTCTTCAAGTCAATGTCATTTTGCCAGTTTTAGTGGAATGTTGGTATTCTGCTTCTTCATATGTTCTCCTACTTATGCTGCTAGTCTTTGTGTCTCAGGTTTGGATGATAATGTTGTTTACATGTTGCATCATGACAGCTCAATTTAATGTCATTAAACAGGATTTAGTTTACTGATGGTTTTGAAGAGGAGGAAGAGCAAACCTTGCAAGTAGCAGCCACAGTTAAACTCTGTGATGTGACATCATATAGTTTGGTAGAGAGGTACCAACCTGCTGCCTCTGTCTGTGTGGTGATGTGAATAGTTAAACAATATTAGCTTCCTAACCTAACACATGAAAACTAGCAGCGTAACTGTGAGAGCAACATATGCAAAGCAAAACACTGAGGTTCCACTAAAACTGCACAAATTGATGATGGTTCCTTTTGCTCTAGCTTACATGGCATCACATTTCAGAGAACAGTAATTGTCACTATACTTATATGTCAAGTAGCTGTGTTAAAATGCACTTGTTGTATGATAAAAAGAATATTGCAGTTTAATGAAGACTGTTCCATATCAGCCTTCATGGTTAAGCAAGGTTGCTTTTTGATCTGTATTCAACGTTTCAGTGAACATCACAGTTTTCGAATTTAAGGTTCTCACAGCAGTGACTGCGAAGAGTCTTCTGGGTTGGAACACCTTGTAGTTTAGACAGAGCCCAACGCTTCAGCGGAACACATCACCTCCGTCTTCAGGGTTGAAGTGTAAACCAAGCAAGAAACAAACGGAACCTGGCATCAAACTTTTTGCTTGTTTACCCTTTTACCCGGAAGTTGGAAGTGTTATATTTCTCTGAAATTTTGGGCTGTCTCCAAACAACATGATGTTACAACCCATAAGACCATACTCTTTATCCTAATTAACATTTTTAAGATAAATGTCTTGTATAGTCACTGGGTTCGTGTGTAAATATCTGGGACAGTGGGTGGTATATGATTGGGCTAGTTATCCAATCCAGACATTAACCAGTGAGGATTTTCAAGATGCTTGTTTCCCAAATTAATTTGTCAGCATTTGCATTGATGTACAGAAATGGGATGGGATTTGAGGTTCTCACAAGTGTGACTGTGACACTATATAGTCTTGTAGAAGTTTAGCTAGTCAGCTGACTCTTCAGCACCAGAGTGCAGACACTTCCTACCTCCAGAACTCCAGTAATCTTCACTAGACTGCATGACATTGTATTCAGTAAACTGCGATGTTCGTCAAAACAGGTAACATGACTTGAGCTCAAAAAGCAACCAATATGGTGTGTCATGGTTGTAAACAATGTAAGAGTTATGATGAAAACAAAGTAACGATGGCAATTACTAATGCTTATAATAAACACTTTTTCACTTTGCACTGCAATGTATGAGAAATCATTAGTAATGTTTTAGAAAGTCCAGAAGTTTGCATATACACTTCTTTTAACAGTTTACTCGTGTTGTGAGTTATACACACACACAAAAGAGAAAGAGAACACTCCAGTACAGTCTATTTTAAAAGTCTGAAACATATTTTATGTTGGTGCAATGATATAGTTTGATTAATTAAATAGAGTAAAATTGCACATTTTGATTAATACCTTTCAGACTTCCAAAACAGACTGTATTTACCCTTCTGTGCACCATTGTATGTAGTTGTGTCTGTAGATTGTCTACACATTTTACATTTATAAAGCACCAAAATAGGCTTATGTGTTACTTTGTTGTGTCCAGTTATTTGTATACTGCTACCACTACCACTACCACTACTACTACTACTACTACTACTACTACTACTACTACTACTACTACTACTACTACTACTACTGCTACTACTACTACTCTATTAATTTGCACATGGATCACATTTGAATACCAATACACGTTCGGGACATGTTCACTTGGCGTGCTTTCAACCTCTGATGCCATCATGGATTGGAAAGAGTATCTTTTTCTCTCTCTGTCATTTGTTATTACTACTTCTTGTGCATGTCGGACGTTCACATGTCTGCTCCACTTCAAGGGAATGGCCTATCTGCTCTGGAATGGCAGTGACCTTCTGCAGTTGGACAAACACTTAAGCAGACAGTATTGCTCTATACAGATTCTTCTGCTCAACATTACATGGGGAAAGTGTAATGCAAGTATTATGTTTTTGGACTTTATCCATCGTCCTGTTTATTTTTCAAAATGCCACATTTCATAGACTGGATTCTGTCCCCGTCCGCTGGTAAAACCTACTCTCTGGACCAGAGATAGGGACTAGCTCTATCTATTGGACCCAACTGAGTAGGTTTTACCTGAGGACGGGGGACAGAATCCAGTCTCCGAAACGTTGTGTTTTGAAAAATAAACAGGGCTTTTTATAGAAAATAGACAGGATGATGGATAATGCCCAAAAACAGAATACTTGTAGCAGTGTACCATCGTCACAAACTTTAGAGCTTGTTTGGAAAGAGTAATGTTTTATTAACCCTTTCCATTTGCTTACACGAAAACTGCTCTGCATTTAATGTTGTCTATGACAGTCAGTGAAAGTATGTCACTGTTACATCTTACCCCTTTAAAGCACAGTGGTTACCATATGTACCACCTGCTTTAACATTAAAATAAATTTGCGCTTTGTCTGCAGAGTGTTTTCATATGTTTCATGTGATTCTCAGAATAAACCATATTTGTTACCCCAAACAGCATTAACTTGTTGGTCTTCATAATGGAGATGTAGCACATTTTGTTTGAAGTGAGAAGTGATTTACTCAGTATTATTTAGAAGAAATTCATCCTTCAGAATGTTAATGGCTAAATGTGTTTGTGACTTTTCTGCAGTGGCAATTGTACTCTCTTACATGGACACTGAAATACACAAAAACAGAAAATTTTTGTTTTTTAGTAAAGCTCAGCATGGAAAGGGTTACAGTGCTTAAACTAAAATGTAACTAGCTGTAAATGCAGCTATCAAAGGTTTAAAATTATTATTTTGTATTTTTCTGGTATTTGAGTTTGTTAAAACCACTGTGTTTAAGAAATTGTTCTAGTTCCATCCTCAGGTGAGCAGTGTATGAAAGAAAACTTATTCTTTTGGGCCATTTGGTAGGGCTGCTTTCAAGGCATGGACTGTTCATTTATAGCACCATCCATAGTATGAGGTTAGATGTACTGAGAGGCACAACAGAATAGGTTGTCTCTTGTATCTGTTCATCTGAAGACAAAAATAACAAAATTTTTAATGAACTGAGCTGATGGACAAAAGTCCGTATAAAATAATCTTAAATAATGTTTCACATCATGATCAGAACGCGGTCATTGCATTCTGTTGCGGCTGTCATAGTTTTTATGTGTCGTATGTATCACTAGTTCAGTCTATCTGTATACTCATGAGATAGAAACAAAATATTGACGTGCATGGAAGTACAGTGAGTAGGTGTACAGTGGAGTGGTCTCCCCAAAAGAAAAGAAGTTACCTAATGATGGCCCATATGGCCAAAACATGTTGTAAAATTGGAAGAAATATATGACAAGACATTTTAGAAAATTTGCTAGTCATTTTTAATGTATAGAATACGCTTTTAATATCCTATTGACATGTAAAGATTTTAACAACATCAAAGCATATTGAAATACATTTTTAACATGAAACATATTCCTAACGTCTTTTAAATCGTTGCTTTATTGACGGATACTTGGATAATAAACACGGAGATAAGAGTTGTTAGCCTGTCCTCCATTCTGTCATCCTAGCCTGCCTGCTGGGACCCTCTGCCAAATGTTAGCGTAGAATGAGTAATCCAGCCAATAGGAAGGACAGAGTAAGGGGATTGCATGGAGGGAGGATAAAAAGAGTGGGAACAATCTGTGAGAATTCTTCAGCAGTTTCCTCTATGGCATGAAGTCCTTCAAAATTTCAACAGGGATTTGTTCCTTTCATTGCCATCCAGATGATAAAATCCATTTTGGAAACAACAGTTATGCACACCCAACATCTTTGCATATGATAACAAATTCATCAAAACATCTAAACCCAGTAACATGTGAAGTTCACATTCAGTGAAATCATCATCTTACAATGTCGCTGAAGGGATATAATGCATAAGTTGGTCACCATGAAGCAAGTACAGTGTGATCATATATGATGTTTTTATTTGTAGCAGTTCCCCATTGAATTTTCAAGAGGACATATGTTAGTATTGTGAGCAGACACCTTTTCCTCAAATTCATTCTGTGATCTTTTTTTAATAATGTACCACATTGAAAGCACTCAAAATTCTTGCTTTTTAAGCTTATTCAGTTATTGGGTTAAATTTTGTTTCAACTGCATTTTTATATCGAGCCATATGAGATCATATGATGATTGTGATGGTGATGATTAGATAAGAACTTGGAAGCAGGTGGTCATGCTTATACAGTCATCTGGAGAGATCGGAATATATATATATCATTGTCTCAGCAAAATAATTTGATATCTTTCTGATTAAGGTCTTTTCATTGCTTAAGTGTACTACAACAGTAATTCTTATCGTGTTTGGTGGTGTGTACTCAGAATATGTAATTTTTCTTTCTTGGTTTAGCCTTATCATGTATTAAATTTGTTGCAATGTTTCAGCATACATTGCCTTCACCATCTTCAGGGTGAATAAGGTGTAAGGGGGATGCTGCCTGGTATATAAATCTTTATGTTTAAGTAAGGGTGGGTTTGTGGAATGTGATGCTGTCTAGTGGGACAGGTTAAGGAGAATATTTGGTGAAGAAGAAGAGAAGTGAGAGTAGATATTGCCAACAGGACAAATACAAACTGAATAACATCTGAAGAGTATATCTTCTGATATGTGAAACCATGTGATCTGACAGAAATTTTTGACATTCCTCCATAACACTAGTGAGCTCCTACCAGATTACACAGCATCACATCCCAGAAGGGACCAGTGCCAAGATAGAGTGGCTTCAGTTCTGCCCAAAATTTATGTATATATATATCTTACAGATATATATCATCAAAGTATTGTTTGATCAACATTGTGGCTCAAATGATTAGTCGCCCTGTAACAATGAAAATGGAGCTATACCCTACTCTGGTTTTAAATGAGATTATAAATACATGTTTTATTGTTTTCCAAAATTTTGTTAAAGTACAAAGGATTTGAAGTTGTCACAGTAACAGTTATGAAGAGTTCTGTCATCGGTGATATAGTGCCATGTAGTCGTTGAAAGTCGACTGACATTTCAGAGGAAAATGCATGGTACCTGCTTTGTGCTAATTTCTTGCTTGTTTCACTCTTTGACCCTGAAAATGGAGGTGACAGGTTCCTCCAAAACGTTGGTTGACTTTCAGTACACTTCATATTGTTACATCTCAGGAGACATAACTCTTCTTTACAATTTTGTTTTAACAAAACCCTTTATATACTCTTCATGGTCTCTGCTATGAGAACTTGAAATGTAAGTAAAATCTGGTATCTCACCTCTTTAAGTCCAAACTTTCATCATAACCACATGGCCCCTTTCAGTTAGATAGCACCACAACTGACACCCCTACTCTCATTTGCATTGTAAGTCCTGTATTTCAGGTTGCCTCACTTACTTGGAAGATGGTGACTGTAAGGTACACCCCAAAACAAAGGAACAACTTCAACACTCAGTGCAACTAAATCCTGTTAGCTTTAAATTACACATAAACAGTAGAAAGTGTTTTATGTTTTCATTTATAGGTTTACACTGGATAAAAAGTTAATTGACATGTTATTTACTGTTGTAAATATTATGTGAAATGTTAGCATCCATCATTACTTTTATTTTTTGAAATATAGTGAAAGCCAACAATTTTGATGTTGTTAATAACTGTTTGATTGGGTCAGTATTCCCTTGAAGTTGGATTTGCTAGTCTGTTCGTCATGCTGGTGTGCGTGTGTTTCTGATATTTTATAGCAGGTGAGGGATTTTCTTTTTGTAAATATGGCTGCGTGTGTGTGCGAGTGTGAGAATTAACTTGCTTCTAGAATTTGTTTTTCTTCTGTTTTGGTTTCATTATTTTACTTGAATTCATACTCTCCAGATTATTTCATATGATCAAATTTCCTAGTACCAATTTTAGGCTTTCAGAGTGATTCACTGTTTATGTTGTTTCAACTGTTGAGTTTGGACAGTTCAAAGACTGAACATCAGAAAATTTCCTGTTGTTATTTATATTTTATTAAAAAAATTTATTTTGTGCAGTTATTACCATTTCTGATTCTTATATTTGGTCTGTACTCGTTAATTTATTTTTGTCCATCATTTATGTGAACCCATTTTGATTTCACTCTCCTGCTCAGCTCCTGCGCTTATTTTTAGAATCCTACTATTTGTAGCTCTTTATCTGTGCAGTATATAACTTGTGCATGCTAGTCACAACTTTTTCCTTCACTAAACTTTTATATAAAAAATATTTTTTACTTTGTTTTTTGATAAAAAGAACCCCTCTGAACAAAGAGGGAAACAAATGCTGCCACACACCTGATGCCTCTTTTTGTAGTAGACAAAACAACAACAGCAACAACTGTTACCATCACAGCCACAACAAAATATTTTGCCGGTGACAAGAGAGGGGAAAAACATTTTCACACAAAAAAAAAAAGAACGTTTTTGTCTGAGAAAACAGAACAGTTTTTGATATGTAGAAAGGAACAAATGCTTTTCTCACTTACAATACAATTTTTTTCCACTTTTTTCCCCCTGACTATCTGTTGCTACAGCCGGTCGCTCTACCGATCGCACTACCAAACTCAGTGAGTATGCCACTAACACATCTTCATTGTGTGGATCTTAGATTAAATATTTTGTGTGCTGTAGAGCTTTTAGAAAGCATTTGAAATATATATATATATACTTTTTCTGTCGTAGAATTTTTGGCACTTTTTTGTGTGTGATACTGGCTTTTTTCAGATATGAACTTTTTTGTTTTCATTTTTTAACTCGCACTTTCTTCTCTTCTTCAGTTCTGTTCACAAAAGTAGTTGTAGTCGTGCCATCTCATTATGACATTAAGGTATGTTCTTCAGCTTCTTTGTTCACAGATCTTTGTTCACAGTGGTTAAATAAGTGAATGGTTTGTTGTAAATGTGTTGGTATTCAAATGTTTACACAAATAATTATATATATATAAAGAAACTACAAGGAAGCGATTTAATGTTTCAGTATTTATGGGTATTTGAAATCTTTATCATGAACTTCTGTAATAAATTTTAAATGAATGAAAACTCTTTTGGCAAAGCAGCAGCTGAGACAGTTACAAGACTCTCTTATATTTCATGTAATGATGTTTCTTATTGGACATTCCCCCCAAAGCAAGGACTGGAACAAAGGTATTGTAAATAAGCAAAAGAGCAGGTGATGTTTTGTAGTGTGCTTTTAAGTTTTGATGTGTTTAAAGGATGATGTGTGCTAGAAATAGAACATCTTTCTGTGGGGAAGATTAGAAATAGAACATCTTTCTATGGGGAAGATAAACTTCCAGGTTTTATAATAAGGGAAACACAAGTAAATTTATATAAATTGTTGCAGAGCAGTTTTGAATCAAATATGGCATGTATTTATTTGTAAATTAATTTAAAATATAAATTAATCAAAATATATTAAAATCTAAAATAAATTTTATCTTTGTTCAGAAGTAGATGTTCTTGACAGCTATTTTGATGCATAAACAATAAGAGTACATAGAATGAGTGTGTGTATGTGTGATAATTCTATTCTCTGTTTTGGCCTTTTTCCATATCGATATGTGAGCCTTTTATGGTGGTTGTTTCCAGTCCCAGGTGACCCCCAGGATGTGCGAGCAACATTCATCAACTCAACTGCAATCCGTGTTCAGTGGCGACCTCCTTTGGAAAAGGATCGTAATGGCATCATCCGTGGTTATCACATCCATGTACAGGAAACAAAAGAGGAGGTTTGTAAGACTGCAAGTTTCACATTGTTAATTATTCTTTACAAAGCAAAGATAGATTAGCTTATATGGATATCATATCTTTGTGCTTGAATGTATGGACTTAGTATCAGCACCTAAACAGATTTTCTTAAAATTCATTGTGTGAAATTTTCTCTAAAAGTTGTCAGACAGTTACAGTTTGAGCCATGCCAGTTCATTAAAAAAGGTAAACAGACCATGGAGGCCCATAGGGTTGTGAGACGTCAAAGCTCCCACATTTTCTAGGCAGTTGACTTAGCCCCAACGAAGTTTGCAGGCCAGAACCCTGAGGCTACTGGGTCAATGCTTGTTTGGTAGCCCTGCCCCCCCCTTCTCCTCTCCTCTCTATTGATTTCCCATGTAGCTCACTCTCCCTCCCTTCCTGCTCTTATATAGCTGGGTGTTTTCAAATGGTGGCTCAGTCTGCAGCCACCTGCTCACGCTTGTTCCTCCCTCATGGATTTTTTACCCTGAAGATGGAGGCGATACCTTCCTCCAAAACGTCGATTCACACAAAATCTATATGACACCACATCCCAGAATATGGCATTCTTGAGCAAAGAGCAGGATTTAAGGTCAAATTAAACGTAAACAAAAAACAACATGTTAACACAATGTGTCCGTTTATGTAGAGAATGCAGACTTACAATCTCTAAAGCATGGCTTCAGCTGTAAGGTGCATGATGATGATGATGATGATGATCGTAACAACAGCAACAACAGCATACTGGTTTGTGTCTGTAGGGACAAGGTCTTCTCAACGACCCAATGAGGTTCGATGTTCTTGACGGGAGTGCGCAGGAGCTCAATGTAACTGGGTTGCAACCGGACACCAAGTATTCAGTGCAGGTGGCAGCCCTCACCAGGAAGGGTGACGGTGACCGCAGTCCACCAGTCACTGTCAAAACACCAGGCGGTGTACCAAACAGACCAACCGTAAACCTGAAGTAAGTGTGCAACTGTTTTGTGTGCCACGAAGGAACGCAACAAACTGTGCAGAGAAATTGTCATTTGGAAAGTACAATCTTCTGGGGATGTAACGCCATGTAGTCTGATAGAACTTCACTGGCATTTCAGAGGGGGATACTCTACTCACTTTGACCCTGAAGATGGAAGCGGCAGATTCCTTCAAAATGCTGGTATCCTACTGCAAGACCTCACAGTGACCCAACCTAGAAGACTGCAATATGAGCAACCATTGCATGTGAAAACTGAAAGACTCCTCTAAATTGTATTAATATTTCATGAATGAGTAAACATCTTCCAGACTACAAAATGTCACATGCCAGGATATAAATTATACTCTCTCAATATTTGTAATTATGTTTCTTTCTAACATTGGCTGCAGTTGTGCATGGGAACCAGGTAGCTGCTGCTACATATGTCACATCACAGTACAAACAGAGGCACTAAATTATTTTATGGGTGCTAAATGTGAACCAATCGTATTGCAGAGTGCTGGAACGTGAACCAACAGTTAGTATAGAGCTGGAATGGGGACGACCGACCCAGACGTATGGAGAGCTTCTAGGGTACAGGCTTCGCTATGGTGTTAAGGATCAAGTGTTAATAGAACAGATGTTCAAAGGAACCATGGTCCATTCCCATAAGATCAATGATCTTGGTAAGCTGAACTGGTATTCATCAAAAATCTTAAGTATTTTTGTCATCTCCTTGTGTATCGTTGATCTGTAATGACAAACAGATCATTACTCGTGTGTTGATCTGTATTTCACCTTGTATTCATCATAACAAGCTTGTCCTACTGAGTTACGTTTTCGATAATAATGTACACATGCACATATCTGTGATTGCGCAGATAGTGTTGTGACTAAGCTATGGGTGGCACAACCAGGGTTCAGTCCCTTGCTGGGACACAATTTTTCTCTTCAATAGCCCACGTCATAGCTCAAGCGGTTAGTCACTGGCTTCCCACCACGGCAGCCTGGGTTCAATCACTGGTCTGGCCTAGTGGGATTTGTGGAGAAAGTGACACTGGGGCAGGTTTTCTCCGAGTACTTCAGTTTCTCGTACCAATCTTCATTCCACCAAATTCTCCATCATCATAATCACCGAAGGCAGGCTACAGTAGGCCAATCAGTGGCCGCTGTGCCGAGTGGACCCAGTTGTACTCCACCCCCACCCCTCACCCCCCCTCACAAAGCGAATTTAAAAAAGAAAACCTCTTCTGTGCCATTTCCGTTTTGTGCCACCACATCCAAATCAATTCTGGGGCCTACCCAACCTCTTTTCCGGTGGACGCTGAAGGAGTAACTCACTACTTACTTCTGTCTAGTGCAGAAGTTAAGCATGTATGGAATTATACCTCCATTCCCCACATAATCTCCATGGCAAGGTGCTTAATTAAGCACAACATTACCTGTACTTGCTTCCATCCTTTATATGTCCTTTGCACAAGGAACATTAAATGCATAGTAGGGAATTTATGAGTTCATGCCTCTCAATTCGTGTTTTAACTTACAAATCACTTCACAGCTGACTGAAGTTTGTTGTGGGGAAATGGGTTTCCTGCATAGTAAGTTGTCAGAAATTTCTTTCACTGTTAGGAGTTTATCTCTGATCATCCGGTCTGTACACAGCCACTTTACTTAATGAGCTGTCCCGAGTCTAACATTGTTGTGTAGAGACTTCTGTCTTCTGGGAAATGACACCATGTAGTTTGGTAGATAGATACAGATGTTCCAGAGAGCCTTGCTTATACGTGTCTATACAACTACACTTTGCATGCCAGAAGACACTAATTTTCAAACCCGCTACTGTAAGAACCTTAAATCTAATATTTGTTTGCTTGTTTACATTGTAGAGCGAGGGGTTGAGTATGAATTTCGAGTGGCAGGTCAGAATCACATTGGATTTGGCCAGGAAACCATCAAGTACCTGCTGACACCTGAAGGACCTCCAAGTGGGCCTCCTACTAACATCACACATCACTTCCAGACACCTGATGTTGTGTCTGTCACGTGGGACGTTCCTCTCGTGGAGCATCGAAATGGTCAGATTACACACTACGACATTGAATTCCACAAGAAGGTGGACCACACAACTGTCACAGACCGAAATACCACCCAAATGAAGGTAAAGCAAGCTCTGGGGTAGCATGCATGGGGAGGGAAGTGTATACTCAAGTTTTGATAGGAAAATAAAGAGGAAAGAGACCAATAGGAAAACCTAATTATATATGAAAGTTTTATATTAAAATTGATCTTATATAAATAGAATGGATTGGATTCTTCTTGCTGAGGATAGGGATTAGTGACAGGTGGCAGTGAACCTTTGGGATTCACAAATTGTTAGGAATTTCATGAGTGGTTCAGAAACTCTTTTGACTGTACATGTATGTTTCAGGCTGTGTTCACAAATCTGGAAGAAAACACAGACTATGTGTTTCGTGTAAGAGCGCACACAAGTCAAGGTGCAGGCCCCTACAGTGAGAAGATCACAGTGCACACAGAGAGGGACATTGTGCGCGCACCTATGAGCGTCCAGGCTGTTGCAACATCTGATCAGAGTGTTGAGGTGTGGTGGGAACCAGTACCCAGCAGAAGCAAAGTTGTTGGTTACAAGGTGATTATATATTAGTACGTAATATTGAAAATCTGATTAAGGTACAGCTTGAAATATCGCACCCTTTAACTCTCTTTTGCTTACTCCTGTTAAATAGTTAAATTGATAAGACTTCTACTAATTAGTTATGAATAAAAAATTTCATTAGAAAGAGTAAGATTAAAGATTGATGGTTGAACATTAATTATGTAGTTAAGGAAGTATTTTATAGTGTGTTTTTCTCAGATGTCCCAGTGTGTATTTCTACAAAATTACCAGCTGATGCAGGTAAGTAGGAACCAGAATTCATATTATGAATCTTCTAGGTGATGTTGAGGCCTTGCAAAACCTGACTCACATGTTCAATATTTCAGATTTTCTACACTATGACTGCAGTGGAAGATCTTGATGAATGGCAGCAGAAGATTGTGAGTGTTACTGAATCAGCCGATCTGGTCAACCTGGAGAAATATGCTCAATATGCTATTGCAGTTGCTGCACGGACAAAAACAGGCCTTGGGCGTCTCTCTGAGAAAGTCACTGTTAAAGTGAAACCTGAGGATGTGCCCCTGAATCTTCGAGCCCATGACGTAAACACTCACAGTATGACTCTCTCATGGTCCCCACCAATTAGATTGAATCCCATCAACTATAAGGTGTGTTATATCTCCATTACAAAGTTTTCTGAAATATTACTTTATTTAACCATTAGCACACTACATACCAATTAGATTTGCCTGAGGTAGTTGCATTAAAATTGTCACATCCAAAGAGATCAGCTCATTATTATTCACTGGTTAAGAATTTCTCTGAGTAGGCAGCATCAAAAATGACATACTGATATTCAGAGGAATTAACAGGCTTTCACATGTACTATGCCTGCTCTTGTTTGAAGGTCATTTGAGGAAATGGTCATGTTTTTTCAGTGCTATTGCATTTACCCCAAAGCAGCCTTGGCATTTCTGGCAGGGTATGGTAATCAGAGGGTTAACAGTGCTGTCGGTTAAAAGCATTTTTGTCCTTGTGATTAATGAAGAGTCATACCATGGGGGGGTGTGTATAGTGTCAGGTTATAGGATGATTCATGAATTGGAGAGGATGTTGAAGGAAGCAGTTAATGGCTTCATTTGAGTTACTGTTCTGGCATTTGTATGGAAGTAGTAAAGGGAACCATGAGAAACTCAGTGAGCATGGCCGGGATCTGGGACCTCCAAATTATGAAACAAGAACCTTAATCATTCATCCTGGCATTGGTTTATGTTAACATATTAACATGCTTGCTGCTGTAATTATGTGTCATGATGCTAATTAGGTCTTCTTAGTTTCCTGTAGATTTAGTGATCTGTTAGTGATTATATTATTGCATGAAATGAGGGTAACTATATCCAGGAGACTCACAGATAATGAATCTTTTCTTATCCTCACCATCTAAGGGCATAAATAGGAGCCATTTTAAAAAAATGCAGTTTTATATAAAAAAAAATAAGAACTGTAGTGAAGAGCAAAGTCTCGCTAAACAGTTTTCAGCATTGTGTTTCACAAGTGTCAAGTACTTGTAACTTCAAAGCTAATATTGAAGAGTATAGTATTCTGCATTGTAACACCATGTAACTTGCAGAGAGCTCCACTTGCTGCATGCTTATTCTGGTTCCTTGCCTTCATCTAAAAAGACGGGGGCAATATGTTCATCTCAAACATCAAGCTCTCACAAAACTATGTGGCATTACAACCCAGTGCCATGTGAACCCCAACTCCAATTTAGCTAATATTTATTGTTGATGTAATTTTTCATATGTAAGTAAGGAATTCCTGACATATCCTTCTATATATATAAAAGTTCTTTTAAATATGAGATCTGTGATTGTTATTACACAATTTTAGGTTATAATTACAACGAACTGTCGAACATTAACTTGTTATGTGAACATAAGTTACATGGTAAGTCACAAAGGAGATAGAAGTCTTTTGTTTCAGTGTATGGTGTCTATTCTGTGAGTATTACTAATATTCTGATGTTCATATTTGAATAGTAATATACTGTATAAAGGTAATGGTTTATGAATGGCTGTTTATGTGTGTTATTCATGGGAAATGATATAAGCACTGAATTCAAACACATCAGTGAATAACATGTATGACTGGAAAGGAATACAGGAAAAAAATGGAAGAAGTTAATATAACAAATGATGAGACATTCTGTTGAATTCTCAATTGATATTGCGCTAATACAGATGCATATTCTCCCCATATATCACAATAAGAAATTGTCCTGCATGAATTACATGATGACATATATCAGTGCATTTGTATATGTGTGGACTTAATGCCAGAGAGATTTACTGTTTTCACAGCAGTGAGTATTAAGATTATGTTCTTCTGGGATGTGACACCATGTTGTCTGGTAGATAGATATTAGCGTTTCACGAACACCTGCATCGTCTGACAGCAGTCAGAATCACCCGTCAACTGTGGAAGTGGAAATATGGATTCATTCGAAGTGTTAGTACCTGTCTACCAGACTACACGGTGTCATATCCCAGAAGAATGTAATCTGAATACTGGAGATAAGTTCAGTTATTTGCCATTTTCCCTGAACTGCCTTTTTTCTGCAGTTAGTGCAGTTAGTGGCTCTGTAAGCATACAGGTTTCGTTGTAAAGCCAGAGCAATTGTATCTTATCTTCCAGATTTCATTTGATGCACTGAAGGAATTTGTGGACTCACAAGGCATCACACAGAAGCAAAATATTCTCCGTCGCATAATAATGCTGGAACCAACTGTTCTCAGCCACACGATCAATGAACTATCCCCGTTCACAACGTATAATGTGAATGTCAGCGCCATCCCATCAGACCACCAATATCGCCCCCCCACTAAGATAACAGTAACTACACAGATGGCAGGTCAGTGACTTTTGTGTATGCTATATGAACTGGTGTTGGAGCTTTATTCAGTGATCCAAAGTGGAGGTATATCTCTGTGCGTTCTTAACTGTACTAGATGGAATTGAGTAATCCCCATGCTGTTTGCTTTGTGCTGATTTGACTTATTTTCTGACCCTGATTATGGAGGCAGTACCAGACTACACAGCATCACATTTGAGAAGATGCTACTCCTGGTAGTCATCACCATGAGAACCTCAAGTCCAAGAAGTTCATAGCAGTTTTCTTGGTATTTCTTATTTATGGATAACAGGAAGGTTGTCTCTACCTTGTCATCATTATGTGTCTCTTGTTCAGAAGTTGGTACCCTTCTTCTGCTTATGAACAGCGCATTTCCGCTGCTTCAGTTCCTTCCATTTATTGTGCTATCAGTGTTCAGCCCTCCAAATAATATAACAGAGTAAGTACTGCAAGGACTTTCAAAATATTAAAAGCTTTTATTTATGGATTTTTTTCTCTAAGTGTCCATTGTACTGTGTGGTAAAGAAGCTTCCTTGCCCTGGATTGGTAGGGATGGGTGAACCTCTGAGAGTAGGGTTCCATATTGTGCCAGTAATTGAACTGATTGGAATATGAAGATGAGTATATTAAAAAAACTACGTATGCTATAAGGAAAACTGGTGCTGGGAGATGTCACGTCACACCTACAGAACAGTGAACTTATACTGTATCCCAGGAGAAATGAATCTCCCCTAGATGCTAGCATAATACTGGAACTTTCATAATTTTCAATCCAAGTTGTGATTTTTTGTCCAGCTTATTTGGAATCCTGAGTGACTCAGATATTTAACTTGTTCTGTTATGTTGCACATGATCGCACTCTTTCCTGTTACCTCCAAGCACCAAAACCTCAGCATTATCCTATGATATATCCATGTCATATCTCATTGCTATGATACCAAGTTTATGAGTACTTCTCTGTAATTCATCTTCTGAAGTTCCAAGCACATCTTGGGCATCATCAAATGTATAGCATTACTTGGTGTGTTCTGTATGTATGTTAAACTGCATTGGTGATAATGGGCAATCCTGTGTACCATCTTCTTCTATCCTGTATTTGACACATTAATATCACAAATGGTATTCTTCAGGCAGAAAGAATATTATTATGATGTATATCTGTGGGAATATTTCACAGATCTAACCCTTTTGCATACTACAGGTTGATTAAATCAGCTTGGAGTACCTGCATTAAAACCACCACAGCCAAAGAGATCAGTTCATTGTTCATCATCAGTTAGTACAGAATTTCTCTCAATAGATGACATCAGATGTTACATACTGGTCTTTGTAGGAAAGAACAAGTTTTTATAAGTTTTGTACATGTGGTTATTTGAAGGTCATATAAGTATTGTTAATTTTTATATGAAACTACATTTACCCCCAAAGATTTTTGGCCCTTTTAGCAGGTAGTTCTGTGACTGTGCTTGGCAATCAAAGGTTTAAGTTGTCAGGGAATTAATGAAATGTTCTTTGAATATTTTCAGCTCCTCAGCCTATGGTAAAACCGGACTTTTATGGAGTTGTAAAAAGTGCAGAAATTCAAGTGATATTGCCCCAGGCATCAGAGGAATATGGCCCCATCAGTCACTATTACCTTATTGTGGTTCCAGAAGATAAGCTGAATGACCAGAAAAATCCAGATCAGTTTCTTACTGAAGAGGCAAGTTCGGCTGTGTTCGTGATTTATTTAAGGATGTAATCAGTAGTCTGTTGGGGCACACGGTAGCATAGTGGTTGAGGTGCTATGCTACAAGCTGGAAGGTCATGGGTTCAAGTACTGATGAGGTCATTGGATTTTTTCCAGTTGACCTAATCCTTCCAGCCGCACTAGGCCCTGGGGTTTACTCAGCCTCTGACAGAAATGAGTACCAGGAATTAATTAAATAATTTTCCTGGGGAGTAAAGCGCAGCCGGTGCGTAGGGCTGACAACCTTACCACCATCTTTGAGCCGATTGTCTAGATGATGTGGGGCCCTCAACGTCTCATAACTCTATGGGCCTTCACAGCCTGGTACAGGGATAGCTTTACTTTTTTATCAGTAGTCTGTACTGTGTAACTTTGAATGATAAGATGAGTAGTAAATAATGCATTGGGAAGGATTTGGAAAGGAGCAGTTGTGGCTTAATTAGCGGTACAGTACCAGCATTTGCCTGAAGAGACTGAGGGTAAACCGCAGGAACCACAGTCAAGATACCTGTTCCCCAGGCAAAGCATATATAAAATAAAAATACCATGGACTTGAGCACACTGTTTGGTGATACATGTCACGAGCACATTTTCCACACGTTTGGCCCCATCAGTCATTCTGAATTTAAAGAGTATAATGACAGTTATCCTTGGTATGCAAGACATCTGAATAGACTTTAAAGGATTCTGGTGATGGTGTATGCTGTACAGAACTGTTAGGCTTGATTTGGACTCTATCCATCGTCTGGTATGTAGAAGGCCTAGTAGGTCTATCCTGCCCCATCCACCTGAGGATGGAGACAGATCCAGTCTCCGAAACGTGGTTTTTTGTCTTATATATACCAGACGATGGATAGAATCCAAAATAAGCCTAACAGTTCTGTAAAGACATCTGGAGTTTCAATGTCTGCCTGGAGAGAAGCTGTCCTCATGGAGTTCCCACCCCCCACAATTTCCTTCAGGCAAATGTTGGAATAATAGCTTAAAACAGACAGATATCTTATTTCTGCATTCCTTGCAGTTCATCATTATGACAGGGAAATCTGAATTTATATTGTCACGCTTCTGAGTGACTTTCAATGTGGTTTTGGTTTGGAGATTGAATTTATTGACCACTTTTAAGACACGATGTGTGCCTACACTTAATTATAGCGCAGTCACCGACTTCCACACTTTACAAATTGCTAGAGCACGTGCTAAGTCTTTTCCAGCATGCAATGTCTTTACTGTTGCCTGGTAACAGCTTGAACAATGGCTGTTCCTCTTCTTCCATGCTCAAGTCCTCTCTGAATGGCACCTCCCTTCCAACTGAACTGAGCTCTAAACTTCATCCCGCTTGTAGACCCTGAGCATGAATTAACAGAAAACACAGCTCTTCTATTGCTGTGCCTGGCTTTGTTGCCACAGAGATTTGTTTTCTGTGTCATTGCATAGCAATGGCCTTGGTGCTGACCAAAGGAAACACTGCTTCCAACAGTTCCTCTGTTGTTGCCTGTTGATTCATTGCCATGGGAACCTGTTTGTTTGTGATTGTTACCTAGCAACAGGACTACACACACTACAATATATTTATATTGGATTCACTGTACCATATTAGCGATTGGCTGGTATAGAGAAGTAACATATTTTGGATATGTTCACTTCAGATCTATGGCTAGGACAGGAGCTATCCCAACTGAGGTTTTTCGTCACTTCCTCATCCCCTACAGACATGTTGATTGGGCCATGACAGCTTCCTCCCAGATGCTCTCCAGTTCAGCAATTACCTCGCCATTTGACATTGTAGTCTTGATATTGAGAGAAATGTAAAGTAAACCACGACAATAAATATTCCGTAGCAAATGAAAAATTAAATTTCTAAAATCTTTTATTTAAATATTATGTTCAGTTTATTTTCTGTAAAGTTCTGTCATTTTATACATCTGTCATATTTCCTACGCTGTTCTACTGTCCACGTGGATTGCTCTCTTTTCAGCTGATCGCAAACAAAGGGAACAAGCAAGAGAGAGAGAATGCACCATACATTGCTGCCAAGTTTCCACAACGTAACATCCCCTACACCTTCCATATTGGAAGTGGCGAAGTAATTGAGGGTTTTACAAATCGCAAACTGGAACGTGGCAAAAAGTATCGTATCTTTGTTCGGGCCGTCGTAGACACCCCACAGAAGGTACATACGAGCAGTATGGTTCACTGCAGAGCAACCTAACATGCCTTAATTTTATGTCATGTACTCTGCATGATCTGAAGCTTTGACAGTTTGTATATAGTGAAGTGATCAGCCTCCAACATGTCACAGGTTGATATGATAAGTGTTAGATCTGAATATTGTTTTTATACCACATAGTATGCCTTTGGATGTCCCAGGAACAGTAGGTGGAGTGAGGTGGTGAGTGGTATGCTGTAACACGTCAGCCTCTCATGGCAGAGACAAACACAGTCTCCAAAACACAAAACACGAACTCCATATTAACATGGCAGTTCACCAAATAAAACTTTATTGCATCTCAGTAACTCATTTCTACACTGCAGAGTTACACAAGTAAACAACTATAATCGAAAATCAACCAATAGTGAAAAATGCTCCACTGCATGTGTGCCAAATTTCAAGAATATAAAGCTCGGTTTTGCTTAGAAAAAAAATGCATCCAATTTCGATAAAATTAATTTTTATTGCAAAGATAGGACTTACAACCTCCCATTTTAAAAGTTACATTTCTTTTTGCCTGTTTCCCAGAGTTTCTTTTTTCTCTCTTTGTCAGGTTTCTTATGACTTAATGACAGTTCTTTTCTCTCTGGAGTTTGAACATATACTGTGCCTGTTCCAGCACCTGTACACATCAAGTCCGTTCTCAGAACACCTGTCTCTGGACATGCGTGAAGTTCCCCCAGGTGATCCCCCAAAACGACCGAACCCTGATGTACCTGTAGACCCAGAAGTCTCAGTAGACAAAAACAAAGAAGAGGCTACTATGATGTGGGTTATTGGACCAATCATCGCTGCTCTCTTAGTATCCATGTGTTTGATTATACTCTTCATTATAAAGAAGTAAGTGTTCATTTGTTCATAGAGTTTTATGGTAGTTCATTGTTCTCACTCACTCTGCTCTTGGGTCTTTGCACTGTGTCGAAGTTGCAGATGTGCTGATGCTTCATAGGTTCTGCCCCCTCCTTTGACCCCAAAGGAGGGGGCATGTACTTCCAAAATGTTGGAAATGCTGCCCACATGCAAGAGCAGGTCAACATCAACAAATATCTGATGATAGGTTGTAGCAATTATTTGTTTTTGTTATTTTTGTAAAGAAATGCTGGGAAAACAATAACAGTTAAGTAAAAACAATAGAAATTGCTGTTACATGAAACTGATGTATGTCACCTCTGTATTGTGTTGTTCAGACGCAGACAGCCATGCAAGGCACCTGATCAGGCTGCCGTAACTCGCCCGCTAATGGCTGCTGACATTGGGACTAGCCATGCACCAACCGATCCAGTCGAGATGCGGCGTCTCAACTTCCAAACTCCTGGCATGATCTCACATCCGCCCATCCCTATTTCTGAATTATCCAATCATATCGAGCGACTCAAGGCCAGCGATAACCTCAAGTTCTCGCAGGAATACGAGGTATGTAACGGAATTCCCTCTTTTGAATGTCATAGTTCAAACTGATGTTTATTCTCAGGTTTGAAGGACATCGGAGATGGATTTGAGGTTTTCTTGCTAGTTGCTTTGATGAGTAATATGTTCTGGGGTGTGATGCAATGTACAAGAGAGAGTCAGTAAATAGGTCAGAAATGGAAAATGTTATATTCAAACTTGGGGGAAAAAAACATTTATTTCTCAACATAGTCTCCACCAACACTGATACACTTGCCCCATCACTTTACCGGTGCATCAGAACCCGTAGCATAGAAGTCAGAAGTCTTTTGACTGTTGTGTCGGCCACATCCGCACCTCCATTTCATAATTTGTGACTTTTGAACGTCCTTGAGAGAGTTTCTCGACCGAGTTGTGAACCACTTTACACGACAGACACATCCCGCCGTAAAGAGGAAACATTTCTTTGTGGATATCCTTTGCATTGAGACCTTTTGCCCACAAAAGACTCACATGAGAAAGCTGCTTTTCGCTAGTATACTCATCAGGCATGGTCACCATGTTGACTACTGAAACCAGCCTCTGAACATGTGCACGCGTCTCTGCTAACTAGACTGTTTTGAAGCTGGACTGTGCTGCTACCTAGTGATACACATACCAAAACTGTTGCATTCATTACAGCTGTTCTACTTCCATTTGTGGTCTATTTACTGACTCCCTCATAGTCTGATGGCAGAAAAGCTCTGCCTTCTGGAATATATTTCCATATAGCCCATTAAGAGTCAGCCAGACTTTCCAAGGAACATGTTACCTCCATCTTCGGGGCCAGAGAATAAGCCAAGCAAGAAACCACCATGAAAGAGGTAGCAAGCATTGCTACCCATTACTTGCTTCATGCTAGTTTCTTGCATATGGCATATTCATCAACCCTGAAGATGGAGGCGACATATTCCTCTGAAATATCAATTGACTTTCAACACATTACACATTTTTATGTCCCAGAAGATGACTCTTCATAACCACTGCTGCGAGAACCTCATATCTTACAAGGTCTGGCAGAAGTTTACCATTTGTTTTGGTCAAGCAGCATGATTGGCTTTATTTTTGACCCCCAATATGCAGAGAGTACGTTTTTCCAAACTTTTGCTAGAGTACATGGTAACCACATTTCAGAAGACAGTGAGTGCTATTCATTGATATTGGAGATGATGTGCTATAGGAAAGGCATGCAGACTTCAAGTAAAGAAGTTGTAGATTATGTTTATCGCACACAGGCTATTTAATATATAAATTCATTTGCATGTTTTAAATTTTGTCTGCAGTCTATTGAACCTGGCCAACAGTTTACATGGGACCACTCCAACATGGAGGTTAATAAGCCGAAGAACCGTTATGCCAATGTTATTGCTTATGATCATTCAAGGGTTATTCTACAGCCTGTGGATGGTATCCTTGGTTCAGACTACATTAATGCCAACTACTGCGATGGTTACCGGAAACACAATGCATATGTTGCTACCCAGGTGAGTACTGCATATCAGATTTCCTTGAGAAAACTGTATGAACTACACAATAAGTCATAAGTTAGAAAGCTGTGATGCCTTGTAGGGATTTTTGTTATACTGTAATGATGCTGGACATCATCCATTCCTTGTCTCCTAACTGAAAATGTAGAAACAGGTAATCTAGTACTTCTGTTTATTTTAATCTTTTCATTAAAATAGACAGGATTATTATATTGATTGACTAGCTCTTTCTAATGGGCCCAACTGAGTAGGTATATCTTGCCCCATCCACCTGAGGACAGAGACAGATCCAGTCTCCGAAATGTGGTTTTTTGTCATATATACCAGACGATGGATAGAGTCCAAAATAAGAAAGATTACAGTTCTGTACTTTTTTTTTTGTATGAATCTTGATCTGTTATATTCACAGAAGAGGGTCATTGTAAATATTTGGTCCAAAGAAAGAGGAAGCAACAAGGGATGGAGTGAATTACATAATGAGGAGCTTCATGATTTGTACTCTTCACCAGTTATTATTATGATGACTAAATCACAGAGGATAAGATTAGTAGTGCATGTAGCAAGCATGTGAGAGACAATAAATGCATGCAGAATCATAGTCAAAAACCCAAAAAGAAGAGTATATTGGGAAGACCTAGGCATAGGTGGGAGGATAATATTGAAATGATTTTTAATTAAAATTTTATGGGGATGTGAACTGGACTCATCTGGCTCAGAAGAGGCACAAGTTGGTGGCTCTTGCAATACTGTAGTGAGCTTTTGGATTCTGTAAAAAATGTAATAGATGTTGTCTAGCTGAGCCACTGTTAGTTTCTGCAGGACGACTCAATTGTGTCATGAAAAGTAAATTTCAGGTTATCTAGTATCAAAGCATCTGAATTCTCATCCAACTGGCAAAAATTTCAAAGATAATTTACCATTTGTATGCCTGCAGGTGCCATTACAATATGTATCCAAAATTCAACCCATCAATCTGCTATGTCACCTAGGAAGACCCCCAGACAAGCATTAAACCACAAACTTATTTTTTTTTACTTTGTACCAGGTTTCTTAAGAATTTTTCTCATGTAAATAAGAGATTCATGTAATCAGTACACCCCATTCGCCATACACACTGGGTAATGGGGAGTTTACTGTAGCTAGTTAATTTGTTATTCAGTCAGTCAGCCATTTAATCTATTGTTTTGCCTATCATTTTCTTTGCCAGTCTCTTAGTTAGTTAATTGGTTAGGTTCTCTTTTTTATTGCTACTGGGGTTGGACTAAGTCCCTTGTACTATGGCCACTTCTGGCCTATTGTACCATAATTGGTTAGGTTAGTTAGTAATCCAGGTATTGTCAATATTTTGTCTGTATACCTTCTGCCTCGTCATAACATCTGACCACATTTGATATGGTTTTGTGTCAGGGTCCTCTTCAAGATACATTTGCTGACTTCTGGCGGATGTGTTGGGAGCTGCGATCGGCCACTATAGTGATGATGACAAAACTTGAGGAAAGAACACGCATAAAATGTGACCAGTATTGGCCCACAAGAGGAACTGACACTTATGGAGCGATGACTGTCACTATTACTGATGTCCAGGAGCTAGCAACGTACTGCATACGAACCTTTCAGATTCACAAGGTCATTAATTATTTTCTACTTTCATTCTTTATGTAAGCTGGAAGTGTATCATCGTCATCTTCAGTTGAAGTTTCCACTGATGATAGCTGCCATGTGCCTTCCCATTTCTCTTTGTCCTTCTCTTGTCAGTGTATGTCCATTCTTTCTCTACTGTCTTCTATTTATTAATAACACAATGCCTCTTAGAAATGTAATGAGAAATTGTAAAATCAGACTTCTTCAAACGTACACAACATCAGTTATCTGAAAGGTTATAGAAATACAGATACATTTATATTAAACCACACTGCATCTAAAACCTCTATGAGGGTACATTGTACCTTTAGGAGGTAACCTTATGGAAGCAAAGTCCTATGTGTTCAACGAGGTTTCTGGTGTGACAGTTCTGGTTTGCGTCAAGTGTGGAAAATAGAATCCAGGAAGATCTGAAGCTGTCCCTGTAAGTAAATACATTAAAATCTTTTCTGGCAACCAGCCTTGCCATTGTTACATTGAAAATCAGAATTTCACGTATCTCCTCAGTGTCTGTCTTCAAGATGTGAGATTGTAGGAGATCTCTGAAACATTAAGTTTCTAATGATGACATGACTGTCTGTGCTAAATGCAATAAAATAACAAATAAGTCTGTGACATTATATTTGTATGTCTAATAAACAAACATCAAAACCATTAACTTATGCAGAATCACAAAGAATATGGTTCTAAAATGTGTTGCCTCTGTGGGCACAACTTTCAGTTCTTGTTAGTAAATATTACCGTTTAGCAGTGAAATACAAATACACATCAGCCCCTCATAAAAAATAAAGAATTAAAGTTGGTTGTAGAATGATTTGTGTTTAGTGCTGCTTCATTTCTTTGAATACATCCATATCAAATTTGTATGTTGCAGTTTGGCTATTCAGAACGACGGGAGGTAAAACAGTTCCAGTTCACAGCTTGGCCTGACCATGGTGTGCCCGATCACCCTGCTCCGTTCCTGCAGTTCCTACGTCGTGTTCGCAACATGAACCCCCCTGATGCAGGCCCAATGGTCGTTCATTGCAGGTCAGTGTCAACAGATTAATTTTGTGCACTGTCAGCTGCAAGAACAAGTGTCCCTCATCATCATTGAGTGACATAGACCTTTATGTCAATGTCACAAAGTTACTGCCTCCTATTTTTAATGATACTTATAGTACAGGGTGATTGTACTTTATTGTTGGGGTTCCCATGGCCTATAATTTTCAAACCGGAGATAACGAAATAAAACTGCTCACAGAATATGAAAGCATATCTCGGAAAGCTTTATTACGTATAGAATCAATACTGTAAAATGGTAAACAACTTCAACATGTGCACCTTTCATGGCACATAATGTTTGAAAATTTTAAGCCTTCGTACTTACAATAACTGTCCTTCCATAAGGTTGCTTATGCAAGGTATGATATATGGTAGGTTCAGTGAGATACGAGCTATGGCCTTGAGACATGCAGCAACTTTGCCAGCNGGGGGGGAGGGGGAAGCAAAGCTCAATGTCTTGACTGCTTGAGTTCTATTTCAATATCATTGGCCTGTATATACAATATAATTAGGTCTGTCATTGTCACACACCTCAGAGCTCATGCCCTACCAAATAACTTGCACCTGGTTTGTAGAATTGATGGAATTTATGAAAGCAGATTCTTGCTTATGGGCTCCAATCCAAGCCAACAGGTGCACAGGAAACTCACTTAACGCCATGCCTCATCTAACAGCTTGCCATTTTATTAATTTATTTCTGAGTAGATACAAACAGATGAGTGTACAGAATGCTGACATGTTCAGAATCACCAGACACAAAAGTATATCTCAGTAGGTCAAACAGAAAGTGAGTGTGTTCTGGGAAGTGATGCCATCAAGTGCAGGAGAAGATGAGAGCTGTTTCAGAATAGCAACCTGCCTTCGTCTTCAAGCTCAGAAAGTAAGATAAGCAGGCAACCAGCAAGCTGCAAAGCATGTGAATCATCTGTATCAAACTTGGTTCAGATGTAGACTTGAGCAGAAGCTCAGAGGGAGTCAGTAGACACAAGAAGCAGAGTAACTAATGCTGGCCCTGAAAAGGGACATATTTTTTAATAACGGTGGGAATGGAAGAGGCAGGAGAAGAGTGGCACGTGTATAGGAGATATTGGTATATTTGATTGTAACAATTTTCTCCTGCCTTCTCCCATTCCTCTAGCAAATACTCTGCCCCTTGCTATTGTTTGTTCTCTCTGAGTTCCTTGCCAGTCCTATACCTGAACTACCTGTTTGATGTGTGCTTCTTGTTGGTGCTTGTTTTGCATCTCTGCTTCCTTGAAAATGGAGACAATACATTCTTCTGAAACTTTGGTGAGCTGCTACCAGACTGCACAGTGTCACATGCCTGAAGACTCATAGTTACTGCTACAAGAACCTCGTATCTAACAAGGAAAATGATTTTTAAATTTTTGAAAGTTTTACCTACTTTCTCAGTATCTTGGCAACTGAGGTGGGCTTTATGCCTGTCCAGAAGTTTGCACCAGTAAACGGGTCCAGTGTCACATGACTCAGTTACTTTAAATCTTTTATATATATATATATCTTTTACCTAAGATCCTAAGGATCACAGCATACAAAACTGTAATTTTGTCTGTTATTTTGTTTGGATGTGAAAGTTTTTATCTTTCATATTGAAGAAAGAATGTAGTTTAAGTGTTAGGATCAGTGTCCTGTGATGCCATGTCAGTTGGTATTTTCAAGGATCATTATTCCTTGATATTTCCATGAATACAATGGAACATTCCTGTGCAGTTTGGTTGGTTTAGTTTTTTGTTTGTTTGTTAAATTGATAGATGGTCAGTCTATAGCATCACGCTGGATCAGTCTGTGTTTATAGACCATTATAGTTGTTATTCTTTCTGTTAGGTGCTTGTTAAGATTGTTTTATTATTATTTTGAATGAGTCCACATGATAGATGCCTTGCATGTCCTACATTTATATTGGTATAGGGATAATATTGTTAACATGTGTTTACAGCGCTGGTGTTGGGCGGACAGGTTGTTTTATTGTTATTGACTCAATGCTGGAGAGGATGCGTCATGAGAAGATGATTGACATCTATGGTCATGTAACTTGCCTCAGAGCGCAACGTAACTACATGGTTCAGGTGAAATACTCTTATCAGAATTTTCTGTAATTTTAGGAATCAGATTGAAGGAAAATGTTGCATTTATATTTGTACAGGAGTCTCTTTCACACCGCTGAAACACCTCCTTAACATAGAGATGTATTGCCGATTTGCTTCACAAGAAGCTCTGCTCTTATTTGTTAGACTACAAAAAGTACACAGAAAAGGGCCTAGGTTTTGTCCATCCAGCCTTCACATCTTATACAAGTTGCCTTCCTATCCTGCACATGCATTTGCTCTCTTTAGTGGTATGTTCTATATTTGTACAATCTTTAGACTCTGAATTAGAATTAACAAGTTTTGACACCTTTATAATTTCCTTATTTACTGCTTAGTCTTATCTGCTATATCCATGAAATTAATCAGTTACTGTACTTAGTGTATGTCTACATATACTTTAGAATGTCGTTTATGAATTTTAACTCGTTGGGCTTGACTTCCCACAGATTTTGTTTTGAACACTTCTGCCAAATAACAAATTTTGGTTTTGCTATTTTTAATGAGTATATTAATCAATTCAGGGGCACGCAGTAGTGTAGTTGGTTGAGGGGCTATGCTACAAGCCAGAAGGTCGTGGGTTCAAGTCCTGATGAGGTCATTGGATTTTTTCAGTTGGCCTAACCCTTCCAGCTGCACTACGGCCCTGGGGTCGACTCAGCCTCTAACAGAAATGAGTACCAGGAATTAATTAAATAATTTTCCTGAGGAGTAAAGCACAACCGGCGTGTAAGGCTGACAACCTTACTGCCATCTGTGAGCCGATTGTCTAGATAATGTGGGACCCTCAACATCTCACAACCCTATGGGCCTCCACGGCCTGTTACAGGGATAGCTTTACTTTTTTATTTTTATATTAATCAATTCAGCTCCTTCATTGGCCAGGGGCACTCCCAGAAGATATGTTCTGCTATTCCTGTAGCACTTGTTGAAGGAATTGATGCTGTTTTCTGCACCAGTGTTGAGACAGAATTCATGGAACTTCTCCTGTAAACATCCTATCCAATGGCCTTTCATGTCCAATGACAGAAGTAGTGAGTCTTTCCCATTATTGATTGCTTCCTCTGGCATCTTGTGGCATTAGTAGGAACTTCTTGAAAGTTTATGCTACCATCAGTCAATAGATTATATAAAGGTATCAATTCTTTATCAAAAAGTTATTATATAGCTGGAGGTAGCGCAATGTATATGAAAACATCAGGTTTTAAATGTGGCCAGGTGGCGGGAAATCCCCTATTTCAGTACAAACTATTAAGATTTAATGAAATAGAAATGTAATACTCTTTTCTTATATAAACTTCTTATATTCACTGAATACGAAACAAATTATTCTCTTCACATTTCAGTCCATATATATTTGAGATGCTGTGTAGTCTGGCACAAGCGCGCCGACATTTTGGAGGAACATGCTGTGTCCATTTTCAGAGTAGCTTTTCTAAACTGAACATGGAGGCAGCACATTCCTCTGAAACATCATTAAACTTCTACCAGACTACACAGTGTCACATTTAAGAGGAATCTTCATGGACACCATTATGAGAACCTCAGGTGTTATCTTCACCCATTTATATGAACTGACAAGTTAATTTCATACCTTACTGAACTAATGAGAAATTTTGTTATGTATAGACGGAGGACCAGTACATATTCATCCATGATGCATTGCTTGAAGCTGTGATCTGTGGCAACACTGAGGTCGCTGCCCGCAATTTGCACACCCACATCCAAAAACTGATGCACCCTGAGGTTGGAGAGAACATCACTGGGATGGAACTTGAGTTCAAGGTCAGGAATATGTTTCATATTCTCTTGTTAATTTTTGCGAGTTACCATTCATTAATTCATTCGTATGCATTTCTACTCTGTCCTCATGCAACAACCTTCATCTTCCTTCTTTGTCCTCCCATATTCATCTTCTTGTACCCATGTCTTTTCCTTCCCCACTGTTCTCTTTATATTTCCTCTCACTTGTCTTCTGTCATCTAGTTCTTGGTCTCACTAGTGGTCACATTTTTCTATAATTTTTTAAGATGTCACAGAGTGCATCCATACCATTTTGTGATTAATTTTCGCTGCTCTCTGCTCCTGGACAGAGCCCTGTCTCCTCTTGTACTCCTGAGACTCTGACTGGCATGTCTTGTGCCGTGTAACCTTCAGTCATTATCATACTTTGATGGCTGGATGGCTCTGAGGTGTTATGGAATGAAAGTTGAAACAGTTGATTTATCAGAAAACCAGTGAGAGTGCTTCCTGATAATTTTATGGTCTTTGAAATGTTTGATTTTGTGTATTTATTTTGGAAAAGAAAATCAAATAAGGGCTAGGGTAGCTCAGTTAGTATAGGCCACAGCCTGGAGAACTTGATAATTGTGGTTTAATTCATGGCAGATTTTCTGTGAAGTAGTGGGTGAGGAATGGGGTCCACTCAGCCTCATGAGGATAATTGAGGAGCTACTTGAATGGAAAAGTAGTGGTTCCAGTCTAGAAAACCGAGATTAATGGCTGTGGGAATCCTTTGCACTGATCACGCAACACCTTCTATCAGCAAAAGTTCTCACTAACTTCGCCGACAAGTGGTTATCGCTTGGTCTGTTTAGTTTGCTTGCTGACTAAAGGCCACAGAGTTTAATTCATGGCTGGGGAAAGATTTCCTCCCCCACAACATCCAAACTGGCTCCAGGGTATAAAGTAGCTGCAGAGTGAAGCTGGTCATTCTCCTGTGTCTAGTGTCAGGGTTAAGAATACATAGACCTGTACCCCCACTCCCACCACCGTAAATACAGGAACATCATTACCTTTACCTCGATGCAAAATCAAATAATAGAGTCATGTAAGCGGAAATGATTAGCAGGGCAGGTGCTGGATTTCTCTGTTACAGAAACTGTCTAACATCAAAGCAGACTCCACCCGGTTCATCAGCGCAAACTTGCCGTGCAACAAGCATAAGAACAGACTGGTACACATCTTGCCATTTGAGTCAACACGGGTGTGTCTGACACCTGTACGTGCCATTGAGGGCTCAGATTACATAAATGCCAGTTTTATAGACGGTTACCGGTACCGAGCCGCCTACATCGCAACACAGGGCCCTCTGCTTGATACCACCGAGGACTTCTGGCGGATGCTATGGGAACACAATTCAACTATTGTTGTTATGCTTACGAAACTGAAGGAAATGGGAAGGGTAAGTGCCCTTTGTGCACCCCCCAGCGCAGGAGATGATTTCTCCTTTATTAAGGTCCTGTCTGCCAAATGTGTAGCTTCTGGTTATGACAATGTCCACATTGAACTTTTAGGTTTGAATGTGGAGCAAGCAAAATATTTTCTACTTTAGAGGAAAGTATATTATTGCAGAGATTTCCAAAAAGAATATAGCAGATTGAACCTGTAAATGCTTGCTTACTTACTTACTTACTTACTTACTCATGGAGCTGAGCCCTTCTGGAGGAGCCGCCAATTCTGCAGCTACTCAAGAATTTCCCAGCATTTTATGGAACCCGAAGGTTCATATCCATGTTCACAAGAGCCCTCCACTGGTCCCTATCCTGAGCCAGATTTATCCAGTTCATACCATCCCATTCTATCTCTCTAAGATCCATTCTAATATTGTCCACCCACCTATGCCTTGATCTTCCCTGTGGTCTCTTTCCTTCTGGCTTTCCCACCAGTATCCTATACGCATTCCTCGACTTGACCATTCCAACTATACTTGGAGAAGAGTACAAGTTATGAAGCTCCACATTATGCAGCTTTCTCCAACCTCCCGTCACTTCATCTCTCTTCGGTCCAAATATTCTCCTCAGCACCCTGTTCTCAAACACCCTTAGTCTATGGGGTCCCTGTCACCACGGCATGGCACATACTCAGGTTGCGGATGGAGGAGATGCCCTCCAGTTTTGGAGGGAAGCTGTGAATATATTGAATAAGCAGTCGTGGACAGCCAACAAGGGGTGGCCCTCCAGCTTGGGGGTTGGGCGTGGGGCTAACAACTCCTCACCATCAAAAATCATTATGTTACAAAAATGAACACAAAGCCTCGGACCTGTAAATGCTAGAAGGTACAAAAATAGTAAAAATTAATGCCTTTATGGATCTGAATGAAATTCATGCAAGGTATATAAAATATACCTAAGTTTTATATAAATGAATTATTTAGTTTGATTGATTTAGTGCACATAAAAATGTTTTCCATTTCAAATGTTAAAGATTGGTGCTGTATCTATAATTTGTTCACACTATTTTATTTTAATTAGTCTTGAATAGGACCCCCTCCCCCCTTTTTCGTTTCTTGAATTATAACTTGAACCACCGCGCTTTTTCATATGTCAGTGACTGATCATGTATTATTTTGTGCTGCAAGTGGCCACACATTTGTAGATCTCTGTTAAAACAACTGAAGGATTGAAATGGTTCTCTCTAGCCGTTGTACACAAACTCCATTTGTTCATTCTCTGCATTAGACGTATTGAACTGTAGCATCCAACATTTTCAACAAACAGGAAATATGAATGTAGATATGCTTGTTCAATTTTCCCCCATGTTCTTCCCTCTGCCTGGTATATTTCCTGTCATTTTGTTTCCATCTTCATCTTGTGCTTTTTTCTTTCACTTTCATGTTCAAAGACTACTCTAGGATTCTCTGTTTGTTCTTAAAATGTGCCTATACTCCTATTCTGTTATTTTGTTATCTTCCAATATATATATATATTTAAATTCTCAAATATTTTTGCTCTTATTCTCTCTTCACTGTTTTCTCATTTTATCATCTTCATCAGCAACCTTCTCCCCTCCCCCAATTATTAAGCCTGTTAATATCTCTTACAGACATTACAAAACTGAATCCTTTTAGATATCAGTGTAATATTTCCATGTTCACATATGTTCCATTAATTCTGTTGTTAGGGTTCCTGTCCCATTTATACATGTTAAAAACCTCGTCCAATCGGCTATCAGTCCACTGTTATCTTTATCCATCAATTGATTTATGTCCTTTTATAATAGCATATTCACATGGATATATCCTTTGCAGGAGAAGTGCCACCAGTACTGGCCCAGCGACCGCTCAGTGAGGTACCAGTGCTTCGTAGTGGATCCGATTGCTGAGTACAACATGCCACAGTACATCCTGCGCGAATTCAAAGTGACAGATGCACGAGATGGCAGCTCACGCACCGTTCGTCAGTTCCAGTTTATTGACTGGCCAGAACAGGGAGTGCCCAAATCTGGTGATGGATTTATAGACTTCATCGGACAGGTTCACAAGACAAAGGAGCAGTTTGGTCAAGATGGCCCTATTACTGTCCATTGCAGGTATGTAACTGTCAGCATTTTTTTTTTTTTTTTTTTGCACCTTCACTGAACCACTGGCTGTTATAGCTGGTCATTTCTGGCTGGAAGAAATGCATTTCTTTCGTTTAATTGTGAACTAGATAATAGATTTTGTGATGCTGTGTTGCATGTTTAAGGAAATGAGAGGTTAGGTATCAACAACAAAGTGTTATATTAATTTTAAAGACGGCATTTGCGAAAAAGCATTGCCTCTAGGTAGCAACATTGCTTAGTGCATGATATTATTCTGTCAAGCTTAATATCTTAGTATAAATGTAGCTGTATATCCAGAAATGAGCAAGTTATTGATATCAGGTGTTTTTGACTGTTTGTTTATAACAATTTCATATTGAAATTCAAATGGACTTTATATTAATAATAAATGGAGTTACAACAATTAATATTGAGTTATGAATATGATTTTGGGTGTGCTTGTTTTAGTGCTGGTGTGGGCCGCACAGGCGTGTTTATCACGTTAAGCATAGTATTGGAGCGCATGCAATATGAAGGAGTTGTGGATGTGTTCCAGACTGTACGCATCCTGCGCACACAGCGCCCAGCTATGGTCCAGACAGAGGTAAATGCTCATATACGAGTCCAAGCATTAAGGGCATGAGTAAGAGACATCATGGTTAACATTTCTTGTATTGGGTTTGAGGCCCTCACAGCAGTGACTGTGAGGAATACAGTCTTCTGGGATGTAATGCTGTGTAGTTAGGAGACAGCCAAACGTTTCAGAGCAACTTATTGCCTCCATCTTCAGGGTCAAAGAGTTAGCCAAGCTAGAAACCATCAGAAGCAGGCGGCAGGCTTAGCGAGCAGCACAGTAGTGTGTTCCTCTGAAATGTCAGGCTCTGTCCAAAGCACACAGTATTACAACCCCCCCACAGAAGATCATACTTCTGAACATTATTTATTCTTTATTTCATAATTTTTTTATTGCTCACTCATTTAAGAGTTGACTTTTGGAGTTTTAGCATTTGCATTCTGTCATCTGTGTCACAGAGGAACAACATTGAAAGAAGTTGAGATCAACATAATTAGTAAGTCATAGCAGTTAATCTTGCTAATCAATTTTATCGTCAGTTATCGTATGCCTGGCCACATGTGGTTAGGGCAAACATCATGGCAACAGAAAGAAAGTAATTTTGCAGGCCTGTCAAAGGTGAAAACCACAGCAAGGCACATAAAAATATTGTTTCAATTTAATTACCAGCCAAATTGTCCAACTTGCTACCAAATTTTTAAAAATTCTTCAACCTGTAATGTAAACTGTATACATTGTGATGCCTCCATTTCAGGATCAATATCAGTTTTGTTACCGAGCCGCCCTCGAGTACCTGGGCTCCTTCGATCACTATGCGAACTGACGCTAGTGCCCGTCCGGCCCCAGCCCACTGCCCGCCCACTGCCTGGAGGAGCGTTATTGACTCGCGAGTGTGCATGAGAGTGTGTTGTAGAGAAGTGGTTGTTTGTGTAATTGTGTCGTACCAGAAAATGTAGGCAACTCGAGAGTACATTAGAAAAGGAACAAAAAAGAGGACAGTATTTTAAATGACAGTGATGTGAACACATGTTAGAAGAAACAAACAAGATGCTGTAGTTTTTATGAATCCTACCCTCCCCTTTCATCCCCTTAAACCCAATACTGACAATAACAAGCTGAATCTTCATGTTTTAATGAAAAGAGTATTGATTTGCAACTTTAGTCTGGGTCGGACATTTAACTTTTTTTCTAATGTGACTATTGCCTCGAGAACATGGTGCCATTCGTGATATTGAGAGTTACATAATTGGTTGCCATGTCTTGGTCACAAGAGCAGAAGACAGAAGATGAAGAAAGCTCCCTTGCCCCATTTGTTGGTTGCCGTGCGGCATATTTTTCCAAGGTGCCTACTTAAAGCAACAAACAGCTATCAGCAGCTATCCACATTTGACATTGTTAGAAGTGGGAAGATCATATTTGGAAAACAACGCACATCATCATCATCATCGTCGAACATACAATCAGTGTGGAGGTTACAAAATCTGTAATTTTTTATTGACATGTTTTTGTTAATTGTTGATCTTGCATTATGTACTTGAATGTACTGACAGTTTTTCATCTTTTAACTATTCTAATCCTACTTGCTCATGTGGTGGCCTCAGTTTGCACCACTTTCTATGCTCAAAACAAAATACACAGCTTTGAAATTGGACCATTTTTGCTGTGTATCTTATGTGTATTCATTGATGTTGAATACAAGAAAAAAATCTCTCGATACACTCAGTCAAACATTTGTGGCACTACATATGTGTAATTTAAATATTACCACAAGAATAGACGCGGGGTGGCTCAGTATATCGGCTAGGCTATGGTGCAAACACCTGAGGAATTGGGGGTCACTTCATGGCTGGGACAAGAGGTTTCATTTTTCTTTACAGCATCCATACTGGTTCTGGGGTCCACCCAACTTTCTGTCTATCTCTTACCTTGGAGGCTGAAGCATGAAGGTCAGCACTCATTTCAATCTAGTGCTAAAGTTAAGGATGTGTGGAGTTATACATCTACTCCTGCATACGTCTTCATGGCGTGGTGCCTAGTTAAGCAGATGAATAGCTTTACTTTTGCTGTACTATGATAATATGAATCAGGAGAACGATTTCCACAAAGACTGTCTGCATAGAAATGGTTAAATATAATACATTTCTTGGTAAGTGGAACTATAGAGAACAACCAAGGGAGTTACATTAGGAAAATGCGGTTGTTAGTTTCTGGCTTCCCACTTTGGCAGCCTGGGTTCGAGCTCAGGTCAGGTCATATGGGATTTGTGGTGGACAGAGTGGCACTGGGGCAAGTTTTCTCCAAGTACTTCGGTTTCCCCTGCCAATTCTCAGTCCACCGACTGCTCCACGCTCATCATCTATCATCTGGGGCTGGTAAAATAGGCCAGTTAGTGGGCTCAGTCTCACCTCACAACAAGAAACTAACATTAGGAAAAATAGTTGGCTCTGCTTAATTATGTCCCTTACCATGAACTTGTATGGGGAAGTGGAGGTGTAGTTCCATGCATTCTTAATCTCAGCACCTGGTAGTAAGTAGTCAGCTTTACCCCTCATGAAAGAGCCGCAGATACTTAACGGCATAAAAAGCTGGGTGAGCCTCATAGCCAAGTTAGACACTGTGAAGAAGAGAGAAATTTCTATCCTGAATCAGAAATCAAACTCTGGTTCCATGGTCATCCACTCCACAGCCTGTTCGCTATACTGAGATATCTACACATCCAAAATGATTTCTTGTGTTCTTGCGCAGCTGTGAAACATTATGATAATCATGGTGGTGCTCTAAACTGTTTGGTATCATTGCAGAATCCGAAATCACGTAATTCATTAAGCATTTCTTACACATACCAACCACTTTTTTTCTGCAGGGTGGCTTGACGTAGCACTGCTGTTTGTCAGGAGCTGTGAATGACTTGTGACGTAGTTAACACATAAAGGAAGAATAATTTATTCTTCTCAGCAGTTTGTATTCCTGTTGCTGATGCCTTTTGCATAAATGCTGCAGAACTGTGAAGAATCTTCTGTACTTGAAACTGAAGTACACATTTCCACTTTATTTTAAGTCAAAAATTATTAACTGCTCTTGTATTCAGTAATTTAATCATAAAAAGACTGTGACACTATTACGTGAGCAAGTAAGACAGCCATTTTGTTTTATCAGTTGTTTATGGTGCTTAACAGATTTATTGACTATATATCTACATACTGACAGCTATATGAGGATACATTGTCCTGTTTCCAGACCTGGCTGTTCTCGACAGAATGTACAGTTGTTTTGGTTGAGTCCACTAACAGATAGAGGTTGTAGGGTGTGCAGGGGTGTGTGTCTTGCCATACTTCTATTCATGCAGAACCCAGAGGCCAGGTCCAGAAACACAGCCTGCTAAATGTTCTAAATGAACTAAGAATTTAGACTGACTTGTTATGATTTTTTTAAAGAAAAATATTTGTATTGCCTCCCGACCTTTTTTTCTTATTAATTATGATTTTATTTTATGCATAATTTTGTACTTGTAAATGAATTTTAAGACTTTTTATGGCTATTGATTTTATGTATTGTTAACATATCGTGTCCAGGATCTACACCCCATGACTTTATGTACATGTGACTTATATTTCTGTGGTAACACTTATTGTAGTAAACAAGCTATATGGTTTTCTTTGAGAGAGATTATTTCTTTGATACCAATGTTCACCCATTTGCCTCCATCAGATAAAATGATTGCATCATCATCATCAGTAGGTCATTTAGTGATCCGGCATTAACTGATGAATTTCCTTAATCTGTACCCTGCCAAGTGATGGGTCAAAGATGAAGCCCCCAACCTAAAGACCGAGGATTCACTAATGTGCTGCCTGGTTGGACATATTTGCATAGCTCATGGCGTCATGATAAATGAGTATGGAGCAACTGTGAACTGGTGATTGACAGGAGAAACCGAAAAGATAGAGAGAAATCTGCTGTCATGCATCTTCGTCCATCATGAATCCCATGGGAAGTTGCATAAGACTGGACTCAAGCCACTGTGGTGGAAAGCTAGCATTTAACCACAGGAGTTATGACATGGTCTAGTGATTGAACATTGCTGATAATCATCATGTTAAGTGGGCCCCTTATCACACCACAACAGACCATCAAGTTGTGGATTAGGGGGGCAACATGCAGATATGATAGATATTTATGTTTAAGCTGTTTAAGAATGTTTACTTGACGCTATGCTTTTAGAGAAGTTCTGAAGATGATTTCCATCTTTCTAAGCACAGCAAGCACGATTCTATCTAATCTGAACTGACTTAAATATGGCGGGTAGTGCAGATTCAAAGTCTGGCCTAGAATATAGAGATTTAGAAAAACAGAATGTATTGCACATTAATTCAGTTTTTAGCACAAAATTCTGTGTGAGATTTGAGGTCTTTATGGTGGCAACTGTGAGGATCACTTTATTCTGGGATGTGACTGTGTGTAATCTGTTATAAATTTACCGAAGTTTTGGAGGAACGTACTATCTCCATATTTGGGGTTGGAGAATGAGTTAAGTACTCTGCCTATAAGAAGCATGACCCTTGCATGCTACTCATACCTATGCACATTTTGAGGCTGAGTTCAAAAGTCATGCTAATTGGGGTATCTTCAGTTTTCTTTCTTTTTCTTTTAAGTGGTTTGTTTAACGATGCTGGAAGTATCAAGACTGTATAGGATGATTAATGAATGTGGAGCAGTTGGTAGAATGAGAATTAGCAGGGGAAACTGAAGTGCTCAAAGAAAATCTGCCCCAGTGCAACTTTGTGCACCATAAATCCTGCATGACATGACCTGGTTACAGACCAGGGTCACCACGAGTTTTCTGTCACAGTTCAGAATTACATAATGACAGCAGATTAGAAGGTCAAAGACTCTGAAATTTATCGCACTCCAGACTGAAGCATGCATTAATGTTAACAAAGTTATTATATTCTTTTCATGATGTTTGTTGACTTGCTGAATATATGTGTGTTACTAACTCTGAAATTTGAAGTGTATGGTTTCGCTGTTTTACACAGTGATGGAAATTAATATCTGTGGCATCTCCAGACATTATGGATGCTCATATTTCTGTTGTCAAATCTGAGTTGTAATCTTAGCCCAGGCTCCAACTGTTCAGACCCATTTGGCACTGTTGTCTGAAAAGCTGAAGTACTGTCTACTTAGAATGGAATGGAATTAAGTAGAACAAAATTTATTGTTCAGTTCGTTACGATGTATGTCTTTCATGTCTGCAATTTTATGATCATACTTTTACCGTCTGTGCTTTACTGTTTTTTCCCTAATTGATTTTCCCAGTTTCACTCGGCTCTGTCTAAGTACTTCCCTTATTCCTTATGCATATTCTCTTTGCCAGTTTATTATCTTTCTATATTCTGATTCCACCTGTCATAGGCTTTGCAAAACTTTTATCCAGTTTCATTTCTGGAGCTTTTATAGGTAGAGGTAAAGTTATCCTTGTGCTTAATTAATTAAACACTACGCCATGAAGATGTGTGATGGAGTGAATGTATAGGTGCAGGGTTTCTTGACCTCTGCACTAGTTTGAGGTGAGTGATCAGCTTCACACCCCAGACGCTTTACCCCCTGGGAAATGGCCCCTGGTACCCATTGGATAGGAGGCTGGGTGGACCTCAGAACTGGTCTGGACAACATGTAGAAGAGAAAATTCTTATCCCTACTGGGACATGAACTCCAACCCCTCGGCAATCCTGTGCATAGCCAGTCACTATACTGACTGAGCTATCCTGGCTCTAGAACTTTTATACTGGTCAATAAAACATTTGTAATTGGAAAGGGAGTACCAAGGGATGGAGGTGATGAATCTCTTGTAATAAATCTAAAAAGTACAAGCAAAATTAGACCCTGGAATTTATTGTACATCCATCATATATTATGCCTTGGAAATAAATAATTAACTTCAAAACGATACTGCAAATATTAAATGTAATTATCCAACAATTACATCATTTACAATAATAGTTTGAATTTTCAAACACTGCATCACAATAAAAAATTATAAGTTCCTTGCAGTTTCTGTAGAACGTGGAAGTACATATATCTCACAATGAAACAAGAAGGTATCTCTAAGTTGCTTTCCTATAACCACCATGATATCACCTTTCTGCGCAAATTAACATCCCGGGAATTGGCAGTGTAGTCGCTTTTCTAGGTGGCAGCATGTCAGAAGAAACTTGCTTGGTTGCACTCACCTTTATGAATTTGTCATTTCATGGCTATTTACAGGAAAATGTCTTATACATCTGGAATGGGTAAAACAGAGTAGGTAGAATATTTTTGTGTAAGCCCTGTTACCAGTATTTGCTGGGTGATTGCAAAATAAACATCTTTCAGATGCTGGAGTATGACACTGGAGTTAGAATTTTGGTAGATTATTTCTCTTCAAAAGATTATTTCTATAAGGTGAATTTTATGGCTCCTTTATACAAAGCTAATAAAATGAACGCATGATGTTGAGATCATGTATGTCTGTCCACACATGTTTTCTCTGAAACTCTGAGACATATTTCAATGAAATGATAAAACTCAGATATCCTCTTTCACTACATAAAATATTTTTTACATTATATTTAAAACGTGTTGCACCAGTTTCATTTAGTTATCCCATTTTCTGATCAGCTGTACCATTACGCTGGGCTTAACAAACCAATCATATTTATTCTGAAAATTATGAATTACATGTAGGTAAAATTAAAGTTGTCCCTGCATTTAATTAAGCACCATGCTAGAAAGACGTATGGAGGAGTGGAGGTACTGCTGCACCCATTCTTAACCTCAGCACTAGCTGGAAGTGAGTGGTCAGTTTCACTCTGGGGAGAGAACCCATGGAACTCGTTGGATAGGGGACTGGGTGAGTTCTAGAGCCAGCGTGGGTGCTGTGGAGAAGAAAAATCTCTTCCCCTGTCGAGAATGGAACCCAGTTCCATAGAGTTGCCAGTAGCTTAGTTAAAGTACTGACTGGACTATCATGGCTCCTTAATAACAAGGTCATTTGATTCTCTCTATTAGCAAATGTGAGATAATTTTATGACAAGTCATGTTAAAACAGTCACTTAACCTGGGAATGTAGTTGTAAGCATGGTTAGTCGCACAATGGTGACGTTCAAGCAAAAGTTGTTATTAAGATGATTGTTTTCTTCAATGTGACACACTGTAATCTGTTTTCTGCCTTCACTTATCTATTTTTTTCCATACTCTGCCCTTGAGGAAGGTCCTTCAAAGGGCTACTGTTTTCCTGACTCGCCTCTACCTCCTATTGGTTCAGACAGCTACGCCTCTCCCAGTCACTCCGCCCTCCAAAACAACCTTATCAAGGGACAAAATTTTTCCTACTGGCCCCAAATCCTATCTCCCCACTACATTAAAGCATCAGCACAGGCAGGGTTTCTACTTGGTACTGCGCTGTTAAAACGTGAGACTCGCGGTTCTCGTAGCTGTTACTGCAAACACCACTGTCTTCTGTCAAGTACTGCAGTGTAATTATATCAGTCTCTTGAAGAAGTCTGCTGCCTCCATCTTCAGGGTACAAAAGTAAGCCAGTATGGACATAGGACAAGGTGAGGCGTGTGTGTCCTCATCCCCACAGAACTATGCTAGTGGGGATCTAAGTTCCTGGTAGGGTCATCCATGTTAGACAGGTGAAAGGGTAGGGGTCAGACGAAAGGCAGCCCCTGATCCTCTGGTTTGGGGGTTGTTAATGTGTCTAACAACCTCGCCCCATGAAACAGTACGTGTTGAACCTAGGGAGAGAATAATGAGCATCTGTTGTACAGGAGACCAGGAATCCAGAGAACAAAGGAGTAAGTAAGTAAACAACACCAAGTATGTATTGGTATTCCAAGAGAAACCTTAACATTTGGTGACAAATGAGAAGTGAAATATAAAGCCCTTTTTATACAGATGGCAAAGGAAATATAATTTGTTCAAATGGAAGCAGGAGCATCATGCCATGGTGCCATCCAGTTGCCATGGCTACCACCTCGCTGGGGTTGTTGTTTGCCAGGTGGTATCTGCAAGAAGTTGCTGCGAGGAGTTGCCATGGGGGCCTGAGACATGCGGCTGTTGTTGTTGAGATCGTCCAGAACTACAAACGCTGGATTGCTGTTGTTCTTCAAAGGGAACAGTGGGTACTGCACCTGGGGTGTTGTCGGAACTGCAAGAAGTCAAACCAAACTTATTATTAAGCTGTGTATTGAAATATTAGAGATGATATGAAGGAAACGAATTGCATTTATCTCAGTGTTTACATTTATGAATGCTGCCAGGACGTTTCCCAGGAGAGGGGGAAGAAACCAGGAAATTTGCTTACAAAGTTATGTTTAAGTCATTTAAGGCTATTTCTCTGATCATCTCAGAGTAAGCTGGATAGATGAGTATAGTATTTTAAATAATTTTACATTTGCTTTTATTTTCCATTCTTTTTTATTTTTTTTTTTTAATACTTTTCCCCCAAAATCCAGAGGAGGCAAATGCCTGGCTTGTCCCCCTTCCTACAGTTAATCAGTTGTTTCGACTTTGATCAGAAGGGACACTTGATGATGAAGAGGTTATTAGAACCAAGACCTAAGAGGTAGGAAGCAACAGGAAGGTGGAGAAAGTTGAGCCTGTTGAGGAGCTTCATAATTTGTACTGCTCACCGAATACTGGGGTGATCAAATCAAGGAGAATGAGGTGTGTGAGACTTTCAGCATACATGAGAAGGGCAAAGCTAGTCAGAAAGCTTCCTCAGAAGACCTGGGCGTACATGGGATGATAATATTAAAATATAATCAAACAAATAGGTTATGATGGTGTGGACTGAATTCATATGGCTCAGAGTATGTTTTGGGGCTATCATGAACATGTTAATGAACATTCATTTTTCACACAAGACAGAGTGAGTGACTTTTATCATCTCAATGAAGGACTGTCTAAGTCAGTCAGTTACTAACATTGATGTGCAATTTCCGGAGATGGTGCCCTCGATGAAACAATAGACCTCGAGAGTGTGGGGTGCGGGGGTGAACTCCTGGAAGATGGACGTCGTCTCCCACGGCGTCGCCTGCGAGCAAAATCATCATTTTCGTCATATGCATCATCCACGTTCATGACGTGTAGCCTGAATGTTGGCTCGTAGCTTCCGGTATCCGCGGCGGGCAATTGCGACGGCTCCTTCGTGTTTTGCCTCAAGGCGCCTGTCGAATCACCCCACCTGCTGGACACAAGATGGCGCACGTATAAGTTCTGTGTGTTGTAACCGCTCATTTTATATAGGCCTTAATTCCTATGTATGTTAATTAGTTTAATTAATATCCATACATACATTGATATAATTAAAATATATAATCCCATTTATATGTAAATGTAACATCCATTTTTACCTCCATCTTAGCTCTGCGAATCGCAGGAGGCGACGAGAAGGGAACCCAGTGCCTGGGGGTATAACTGGACCACTCTTCTCTTGGGGACTATAAATACGGGGACCTCACCCTGCGGGTTGGGGGAGTCTCGAATCTGAGACAGTAAATTATGGTCGGCGGGACTCGGACCCGAGAATGACTAGGCTGGTGAGAGCCAGTATGAATTGTAAACGACAGACCACTCCTCTCGTCAGAGAGGATATTACATAAGGACTATAACAGCAAGCGTTCAGTTGAAAAAAAATTGGTCGTGGGTCTCAAGGGGCTTGTCGCCAATCGTATAGTAACTCTGACTGTGGTTCTCTAGAATTAGAATTCAATAGTTCCGGGTTGTGTGTAGGTATGAGTGGTATGCATAAGATGTCAAGAAATGTAATCAATAATCATTCAATCCAAATCACGCACAACTCCCTACACGTGACAATATTAAAATGGACTCTCGCATTGTTAATTCCCCCAACAGTGTTTTGTGAAGTTAGTGAAATGAACAAATTAGTGTTTTTTCTCTGTGATGTGTAATTTAGAATCAATTCAGTCCTCTCGCCCTGTCCGAGCAAGGCCCATTAAGCCCTGAGAATGAACCTCTTCTCTGCCCATTCTCACTACCGGCCACTACAGTTCACGCGTACTTGTGACGAGCTCTTTGTAAGTAAGTAATGACTTACTGGCGCCAATACAGACTCCTGTCTTCCTGGTTCTATCAGCACATTATTGTAACTAGGAATATGAGTAGATAGTAGATAAATTCTTCGGTCTCCAGAGTTCTAGGAGTGAAGCCCCAGAATCAGGCACGTCACAGAGAAGTAGTTCTGCAATAAAGTGGCGCAGAACGCATCGTTTGTATAAGGCGACGTGGAGGAAATGTACAGCTACAAAGTGGCCTCAGCTCGTACGCACAGTGACGGCAAAGAGGGGAAGAGATATTGTGTTTCGCTGTGCAGTTATGAGTGGGGGGCACGCGGTAACATGGTTGAGGCACTATACTAAAAGTCAGAAGGTCGCGGGTTCGATTCCCGAAGAGGTTACTGGGTTTTTTCAATTGACCTAATCCTTCCAGCAGCACTATGGTCCTGGGGTCGACTCAGCCTCTGGTCGGCCGGGGCGTAAGGCTGACAACTTCACCGCCATCTGTGAACCTATAGTCTAGAAAATATGGGAGCCTCGACGTCTCACAACCCTATGGGCCTCCACGGCCTGTTACAGGATAGCTTTAACTTTACAGTATATTTTATTTTGATGTCAAGGTTGGATGTATGCCCCCCATGAATATATTTTGCCTATATTTGGATAAGGAAGTGTGTTTCCCACCAACTGTAGCTAGACAAGAAAGCTGGAGGTGTGAGTTATGTCGAATTTAGAGGAAACGTCGAAGCGGGAACTTTATTTCTGTGTAAACGTGGAACAATTGACAACACTTCACAGAGTGTGGCCAATGACAATGATAATCTTGTCCAGCCCTGTTTTCTTTTTCGTTATATATTTTATGTGTGTAACTTGAAAGTCGAAAACAATCAGTCCAGATTAATTCAGTTTAAACTCACGAAGGTTCTATTCGTGTAGAGAGAGTTGTTTTATTTTTATTTAACGACACTGCCAGTAGCTTCGATTGCATAGCTGCGAATAGTACCGTGATTAGCTAATACTGAATTCAGAAACATTCGGAACTAAGCTATGATGGCCTAGTTTGATGTACTGTCTCGCCATATCCTTGGAGGGACGGAGGAAAACCATAATAAAATCCTGGTCCGGATGGTAAGCCTCGTGGATTATATTCTAACCCTGTACCTCCCGAGTACGAAGCAAGGAAGTTGGCCAATTGACCTCTGCTTTCGATTAGGACTGATCACGTGTCCGCCCTTCTCCCGAATTTAAGCCAAATGCAAAGCATGAAGAACACAGATCCCATTTGATATTCCGGAAAGACTTGTATCACTCACGGGCATGTTTTCGGTCGGCTACCTCCAAGTTCAAACGTCACAGCCTTCGCTCTGGACATAGGCTCGACCCTGGACACGGAATGGTAAACACCTGGACCGTGCGTTGCCATGGGAGCCACACTTGTTGACACGTTAAGTCTTCTTGACATATGTGGACTGCTTATTTCTGTTGCCAGTGATGAATTCCTTGCTCTTTGCATATTGTCCTCTGGTCTTCTTCTGCTAGGCGTCCTTCCGCGTGCTGTGTAATCAACATATGTCCTCTTCGATTCTACCTCAACATCAGATGTTCTCCTGTGTCTTCTTTCAGAGTGTCCTCTTGTAATTGGTGAATCGGACAAAGTGGTATCCCTATTTTGACGTCCTAAATGTCCCTGAGTTCTTCTTGTGACCGCCCTCTCTCTGGGTAAATCTGCGTGGGAAGATCTATGGTCTGGGTTTGTAGCTATTCCAGTTTGTGAGCGAAGATTACTTTCAGGTGGTCGGCCTGGGCCTCTAGGCTCTTTGACAGGTTCGTCGACGAAAAGAAGTAACGTTTTAGGGTCATGTTGAAGATGACCTGCTGGTTTTTTAACCACAGGTCTCTCCCTAGGAAAATTTGTAAATGATTCTTTGTACTCAGGATTCGTGTTCATTTCGCCTTCGAGACGTAAGCTTGATGGCGGTCTCTTGACACTCACAGGTCTGTCGCTAATTGAAAATGGAATAAACTGAGCTTTTTTCTCTGTAATCTTTTCAATGTCTCCTTCAGGCTTCAGAGATATGTCTGGCTTTTTTACTTTAGGTCTTTGCCTCGGAAAATCAACGTACGAATCTCTGTATTCTGGTTTCGATTCTAGTTTACCTTCAAGTCTTAAATTTGTCGGTTTTCTTGCAAGATCTGGTCTCTTACATTTTGATACAAAGTCTATAAACTGAGATTTCTTCTCTGTCGTAATATCAAGGTCTCCTTCTTGCTTTAAACTCTCTCGTGGCCTTGATATGATCGGCCTTTCTCTTGGAAAATCAATGTAAGTGTCCCTGTACCCTGATGCATATTGAATATCCCCTTCTAAATGGAGATTATTTGATCTCCTTAACATCTCTGCTCTTTTAGCTTCAAGGAATTCAATAAAATTACTAGAGTTTTCCGTCATTTTCTCCACACCTCCTTCGAGTTTGAGATTAGTTGGTCTTCTCTTTAGCTCAGTCCTTTCAGGTGATCGAAAAAGTATGTATTTCTCGTTATTTTCTGTTAACGCGTCAATTTCGCCTTCTAAGCAGAGTTGTGTGGCTCTTTTAGACAATTCCGCTCGACACCTTTCTGGAAATCCCACGTACTTGTCTTTCTGTTCCGTTATTGCGTCGATCTCACCTTCCATTCTAAGACTTGTTTTACGCCTAGCGAGATCTGACCTTTTGGCACCTTCATGAGGAACGTAACATGAATGTATCTCGGATAGTTTTACCAATACATCACCCTCGGCATGCAGCGTGGTTTGTCTTCGTGCAAGTTCTGGTCTCCTTGCACCATCAAAGAGTACATACTGCGCGTTTTTCTCTGTTACCAAGTTCATGGGAAGCTCACGATGATTTTCTGAGGTTATGTGTGTGCGAGGTCTAATGACTTTGGGTCTCTGACGCGGGAAATCTACAAAGGTATCGTAGTACTCTGGCCTCAGGATCGCTTCGCCTTCCAACTTGAGACCGTCTTCAGGTTTTCTACTCCTGACATTTCTCTTTACTAAAGCCTGATGCTTCCCGTCTGTGTCAATGGCACCATTCGTGACTAGAGACACTTCTGGGGCTCCCAGGCCATCAACCAGGTGGTCCTCACCGAAGTAGTATCTCTTATCAGTAGGAAGAACCGGATGTGGAATAAACCGTCTTCGGTATTCGGACGTTATTGATTTAAGAGATCCTTCTTCCGGTTTGAGGTTGTCCTTAGGACGAAGACAAGTAGGAGGGCGCCTTCGACGGTACAGACCAAGTTCATCAACAGTGAGACCTGCTGGGAAACCCCTCTCGTTACCGATGACGGTGGCTCTGCTTCCCAGTTCCGGATCGGAGGAAGACTTTCTTTCGAGGCTTGGTACTCCCAACTTAGAACTGCCGAAGGCCAAGGTGCTGGGACGTCTGCAGTGGTTCCGACTGCGAAAAGAAACAGTGCAAATGCTGAACATGAACAAAACTTATCTTCGGAGTTTATGTAACTTAGTTCGTTGTACATGATGCTCTCAGTTCATGGGCACACGGTTGTAGGGTCAGGACGCTGAAGACAAAGAGCCCAGTTGTAGGGTCAGGACACTGAAGACAAAGAGCCAAGTTGTGGGGTCAGGACACTGAAGACAAAGAGCCCAGTTGTAGGGTCAGGACACTGAAGACAAAGAGCCCAGTTGTAGGGTCAGGACACTGAAGACAAAGAGTCCAGTTGTGGGGTCAGGACATCGAAGCGAAATGGGACAGTTTTTGGGTCAGAACATTGGAGAGAAAGAGCTTGAAAAGGAAAATTATAATAAAGAAAGGAGATAAAAGAGGGCAGTAAATAAAGAGAAAGAAATTTTTTCTCAATTATGCATTGGGCCTGAAGGAGTTGTCAGATTTATATTTTCACAATGATGGAGGCTCATACTGTAGTCTTCTGGGCTGTGGCACCGTGAATTCTTGTAGATCAAAACCTCGACCCTCAAAATGCGGCGGTGTGTTCTTCCCAAACATTTCTATCCGCCTTCAGAACTACACGGTGCCACATACCAAACACCGCCGTCTGAATGGGTACATCTTTAGGGTCATGAAATTACAATGATGAAGATGACATGTTCGGGGGGGGGGAATGGAATATATGAGATAGATCAGAATTACATTCAGAATTGTCGGAAAATCACTTTGCAATAGAGGATGATATTAAAATAGATATTGATTTTAAAACCTTCTGGAGTATCTATAAGTGACGAAGTGTGAAAAAATTACTGACGTTTTGGAAGAAATTTCTCATTCAGTGTCAATAGTTGTCCAGAAACGTCCATAATATTGTCTTTTCATGGAACCCAGAAAGTACACAGTGGCTGTAAATTGAGATTTATTTTCTAATTTATACTTTAATTTTAAGCACTTCATGCAAAGAACTGATGACATTATATCAATATTTAAATTGGGGTGTATTAATGTGTAAATAGGGTTTTCCTGTTACTGAATCCTGCATTCGTTTTCAGGTTCAGATGGAACTGAAACGTGTCAAGGTTAATATTCTTAGGTAAATTTATGCTGTCCTTCAACTGAGTCATGATAAGTATGCAAATTCGGAGCTACACGTAACATACGTGCTGGTGTCCACTTCTAGCGGCAGTTATTAATTACACGGTGCCTTAGCTGCAGTAACAAATAGGAATTGTGGTGATTACAGCCGTCACACATTTGTCTACCTGCACTGCCCTGCACTCCTCACTTCGTCTTTCTCCTTGCGTCTTTTTATGTTCTACATTTCACTGTTAGAGGTGGTCCTCACGGAAGATATGAAAAACTCTAACTTATATAACAAGAAAAAAACTCCGTGGCCTGTAGTCCGCAAGCGAACTATACCTACTGAGTGACCGCCGCTTTTCGGCGAAGTTAGTGCCAACTTTTGCGGATAGAAGGTGCCAAGTGGTGAGCGCAACGGATCCCCACGGCCGTTAATATCGTTTTTCTAGACCTGAGCCGCTATTTCCTTAAAATAGCTCCTGGTAGCGCCGAGAATCGAACCCGGGACCTCTAGATCTGTAGCCAGGAACTCTGATCACTAGACCACAGAGACAAATAGAAAAAAATAGTCAATTTATCCTATTTCAGTGCGTGTACCGCAGAAGCGACTACAAAATTAAACACATATGGACATGTGGTACACAGCTATGGGGCTGTATAAAACCATCAAACGCAAAAATAATTCAAAGACTTCAATCCAAATTCTTGCGCTCAGTAACTAAAGCACCTTGGTATGTCTCCAACTTTACTATCCAAAATTATCTGCAAATCCCATTTTTCACAGAAGAAATATACAGATTGTCAATACTCTACCATCAAAGTACACTCGGACACAATAACAGACAAGTTGCAGAAATTAGCATCCCAGCAAATGTAACAAGAAGATTGAGGGGACAGTGGCCGTCTGACCTACCACAACCCGCAGGTGACGAAGATTAAAACCATTCCTCTACACAATGGCTCAGTAAACACGTAACTGCAGTAAACACGCCTCAACAATAGAGAGGCTGTATTTTCTGCGTGGTCGGTGCCGATGAGTTATCTTGAAGACAATTGGCGCTACAGTTCAATCAAAATATGGCCATGCGTCCCAGCGGGGCCCGATGCCAGGAATCACTATACCGGCTGATTGTCGGCAGTAAGCTTTTGCTCTGCTCCACAGTTCAAATCCGTGTGGAGGCCGGCTCGAATACCTCCACCGTGACCCTGCGAGTCGTAGGAAGTGACAAAAAGGGAAGTCTCAAATCTGAGACAATAAAATATGGTCGCGAGTACCAAAGGACAGACCCGAGAAAGACTGCGCTTGCAAAGGCCAGCAGCATATACAAAAGACAGACCCGTCCTTTCGTCAGAGAGGGCGCCCCACAAAAACAAGATCGCAACTGTCAAGCAGTAATAAATATATGGTCATGAGCCCCAGATGGGGCTCGACACCAAGATCTACTAACTGACTGACTGACTGTCAGTCGCAATTTGACTTTGACTTTGATTTTGACTGCAGTTCAGTTGTGGAGTGTCAACTAGCGGACAACGGAAGCTGAAGATTCGTTACCAGGTAACGTCTAGTGAAAACACTGCAGAGGAATTGCCCTTGTGGAGAGACCCATTGCCAAGTAAAAACTAGTGAAAGCAGACTGAGAAGACAGTGTGGAGTGATTTGTAGTGTGGAAATTAGCAATAGTTCAATAATTATTTGTAGTTACGATCTGTAAGTGGTCAATAAATCCATTCACCAATCCAAACCCCGTCTATAGTCACTAATACACGTGACAGTGCCTAAACTTTGTTGAGTAGGAGGAGGAGGAAGAAGAAAACGAATTGAACCTTTTGAGGGGGGAGGGGGAACAGTGAGAAAGAGAAGAGAAAACGTTTATTTGAAACATTTTGCGATATGTTCTGAAGCGGACGAACGAAACATTCGTAACTATGCAGTTCCGTGTGCAAAATAGAATTAAATTAATGCCGATATATTTATATCTGCATATGTAAATATCAAGGTCAAATCGCAGGACACGCGTTTCAACGACGTGAATGATCCAATTAGAATACCACCTTTCAAGTCACTTTTTTTTCCATCTTGAATAGTTTCGCCGTGTTAAAGATTTATTTTTGCATTCTTTTTTTAGACAGAATGGCACCTCCCCGCCCCCAGCTCAGCCCAGCCCCATTTCCGCCAATGAATGCGCGTGTAGGATCGTGGCACGCGGAAGGAACCGCGCCATCGCCGCTTACCTCATCCCTGTGCCTTGTGCCCTGTGCCCTTAGTTTCTGGCTGGCATCGTCCCATTGCCCCATAATCAACCTCGAAGTGAAACTAGATTTAAGCAAACATTTTACCTCTTTTATTCCTGATTGTAAGATACCTTCCATTGAACTGTATGCTCTTCTTACTATCTGATGTTAAAAATAAAGTCGTTCCTGTACTTAATTAATTAAGCATTATGCCTTGAAGACATATAGGGGAGTGGAGGTTTAGCTCCACCATTCTTGATTGCGGCAGTAGATGATGAGTGGTCAGCTTCACGCCCCAGTGGCTTTACCCCCCGGTACCCAGGGGCCAGAATGTAACCAAGGGAACCCACATGAAGGTGTGTCACGAAAGATAGCAGTTCGTGCTAAACAAACATGGCCGCTACTTTTATGGACCAGGCACTTATCACGCTGACACCACGACTGTCCCTGAAGAGACGTGGCTCGGTCCACGTCAACGAGGGGAATGGGTCGTAACTGGAATGATTTCGTGTGAAGTCTTTCTCTCGGTCGATACTGCATCATCTGATAAGCAGACACAAGGTTACCAGGATCATGTCGAGTTATTCTAGGATGCAGGGAGACACGCAAATCACAGTCCGTTTCCACTCTTGTTTCTGCCAATGTCTGTAACAACGGGGCACTTGGAATGGTCGATTTGATTATTTTCATGCTGGTGGGAATACCTTAATGTTATACGGTAATTTGTGAAATTTTGATACGTTGAATTGTAAGAATAACTACAAACTTATCTTTTCCCCAGACTGACAAAAATACATAATGAAAATGCTCATATACTTTACGTCAAAAATAAATTTGACGTTCCCACAACGGTGTTTATGGAGGATTGTATCTTCCGGGGTATAAAAACGGGCAGTTCTTCAGCAGACGTTTCGGAGTAACATGTCTTTTCTATCCTCATAGTTGAAGTGTTGAGTAAGAAACCACCATAAAGGAGGTCACTGAGCCAAATTACGGACGTTTCCCGCCCAACAGCAGTCTCTAATACCTCTGGTAGATGTGGGAAGCATTACAGATACCTCTCACCTAGTAGAGCCGGTCTCGCTGGCTGGGCGGGACTGATGGTAAGCACCAGTACCGGTAGGATATAGAGACTGGTAGAAATCATAGAGGGAAGCACAATGGACCAATACAGGTCTAAGTGCATGGGGAAACCCACCCTCTCCAATAACTAACTAACTAACTAACTAACTAACTAACCAACATGAAGCAGACAGCAGGTGCGTGTTCTTCCGAAGTTTTACGGTGGACTTCCAAAGAACGTCTTCGTACCCTTCATTTTATGTTTTTTATTTCCTTGTTTCCCCTATTTTATTTCTTTCCGTTTTATCTATGAACTTGTTCTGAGGCACGAACTCAGCACTTCTTATAAAGTATATCACTATAACATAACGCTGCAATAAGCAGGTGAATGCTGCATTTCAAGCCTACCGCCCATCATACAGAGAAACCCCTCGCTAATCCGGTGTAATTGGGGGAGATGACATCAGGATTAGTGAAGCAAAAAGTAGCCCTAAAAGACAAATATTTAGAACACAAGTAAATGGAAAATTTAATGATGCAAGCAGTGCTGGTGAAGATAAATAAAAATTATCACTATAGAGCCTTCATTTAAAAACTATATAAAGACAGTACATTCATTCATCGATAGTAGACTCAGAAGTTGTGCTTGTTTTTTAACGTAATTTATGCAGCTTTGGAGAAATTGTCTCAAGTTTTGTCTGAACAGACAAGTAACTCATCTGCCTTCTTAAATGCCAAGTGCTTTTTTTAAAGTATGTACCCAACTGTGAACAGAATTTTTCATATTTCGTTCAGGATTAACTGTAACCGGATTAGCGAGGGTTTACTGAGCTTGATACCGCCGAGTTCTGCATTGAAACAAATTTACCTTCCGGGGCGAGAAAATAAGACTTTCCGAGTCCAGTTCACAACAGGGTTCCTACAGCTTGATTGCTTATCGCGATAAGAGAGTAACCCGATAGTTGCGTAGCGCACGAACATGCAGAGAATGATCAAGGTCTCGCGTTGCTATTCTTGAAGCAGGGGAACCCCCGCTGGGGGCCGAGTCATCCTCCACCCGGGACGTATGGAGCCTAAATAAAATCGTAATTTCACGGTCATAAATCTTTCCTTTTACTTCTTACGGAATCTATGACCGTATATTTTGTTAGTACTATTCGTCTGAAACATCTTTCGAGATTACTTAACAAATTTGGTAGGCAACCTTGCGGAAGAAAAATCCTCTAGATCAAACGAGATTCCCAGTAGGGCAACAAGAGTGATTATCGTGTGTTGAAAATAGAATCTAGTAACTTTCTGATCGCCTTATAAGAAACTGCGTCACTGATGATGACGCGACCACAAAGATGTTTTAGAAACAGCTTTTCTCGTGGTGCTTGCTTTTTTAAGTTTATACCTACAGAGTTGGTGAAAAAAATTTACCGCTTTTATAGAACACGAATATTTATTACCATGATTAATAGGAGCCAGTTATTAGATCATTTCTTAGGCCAGCTGAATCCAGTCAGTTCTCTCGCATCCTTTTCTTTACGATCGATTTTATCCCTATAGCTATATACATAAGTAGTCTCTATTCCTGAAGTTTCCGACCAAACATTTTCTATGCATTTCATATCTCTTCTGTGTTATCTCATCATATATCATGCAGTATCTCAATCTCTCAGTTATTAAATTGTTGGGCCCTGTCTCCGCTGATTAAATACTGAATCATCTATCAGAAAACATGCATTTTGACCAACACATGCAAATATCTCATAAATAAAATTGTAAGTAACTGATAGAAAAATAGATATTCATGTTCGATCCCAGGCGATGTGAGATTTATTATGGGTGAAATGGCATTCGAGCAGGGTTTTATCTGAGTTTCTTCAGCTTTCCCCTGGTATTCCTCATTCTACCACTGCTCCATACTAACCACCGCCCCCTGAGGTATACTATAGCCCTGATCACGTAGCACAGTATCACATACTCGGTCTCTAAGTTGAGATGCTTCATCACTGTCCCGGTATTTGACTACTTACAATGTACTAATAGAGATGATTATTATATGAGATTTGGGGTTTTCACGCCGGTGACTGTGAAGGATGCCGTCTTGTGGGATATGGCGCCGTGTAGATATTATGTAAACCAACGTTTCGGAGGAACGTATTGTCTCAATCTTCAGTGCAGAAAGAAAAATCCGCGAGCGAGTAGCCACCTGCTCACACTGGTTCCTCGCTCGCGAATTTTTTTCTTCTATCCTGAAGATAGAGGCGATACGTTCCTCCAAAACGTCGGTTTACACAATACCTTCACGGCGCTACATCCTAGAAGACGGCATTCTTCATGGTTATTATAGTTACGGATAACAATGACGGAAATTTTTAAAATATGAACCGTACTTCTAAACTCAGCACAGGATGGAGTTGAATGATCACCTTTACGTCCCAGTAGCTTTATCCTAGAGAAATAATATCCCGTACCCGTTAAATAAGAGACCAAGTGAACCCTAGAGGCGCCGGCAGAAGGTGATGAAAAGAAAACTCTACCCCGCCAAGAATGTATTCTCCTGTCTAGCCAGTGGCATATAGTCGAGCCGACTGAAGAATTCCCACGGGTGGTGGGGATCAGAGTTGCTAAGTAGGGATGGCTTGTTCCCCCACCCTACCGTCCTGTTGCTGTCACCCTCCGCCTAACGCTGTAGAGCAAGTAATCCAGTTATTGGAGTAGAAGACTGGGGATAAAATAAGGGGAATGCAGGAAGGGAGGGAAGACGGAGTGGGGGTGGGGGTCTTTGCCCGTCTGCAATATAGTCACTGCACTGTCGGAGCCTTGCAGGTTTTCGAAGTATTCCTTTGACCTTTCTAAATTGAATTTTCATTTGTTCTTCCCGGTCTCATCCAAAGAGATCTGCAATCTGAAGAGAATTGCGATTAGGTTTATATAGGTCACTGAATATGTTATCGAGCAGGAGTCGTGTGTGTGGTATACGACGTAAGGGGTAAGTAGAGAGAATGGAGAAGAGCCCCTGTGATAACAGAAGCGATCAATAGTACGGCGCTAAGGAAAGTAGTTCTTGTCTGCAGACGGTTGCCACGCAACGGAGAGAAACACTGAGAGAGATTTGTGCCACCACAGTTTTCGTTTTGTAAAAAAAAAATGTAAAAAAAGGTAAAACTGTCCTTATAACAGGCTGTGGACGCCCATAGGGTTGTGAGACGTCGAGGCTCCCACATTTTTCTAGACAATCAGTTCACAGATGGCGACGAGGTTGTCAGCTTTACGCGCCGGCCTCCCTTTACTCCCCAGGAAGATTCCTAGTACTCATTTCTGTTAGAGGCTGAGTCGACCCCAGGGCCACAGTGCGGCTGGAAGGATTAGGTCAGTTGAAAAAATCCCCCTCATTGGGACTCGAACCCACGACCTTCCGGCTTGTAGCATAGCGCCTCAACCAACTACGCCTAAGACTTGCTCTTCTTTTTTTCATTGTTTCAGTCGGGGTTTCAATTAGTTAAGGTTACGACCACGAGACAGCAGTGAGAGGTGCCTGTGCTTCAATCGGTACTGCAGTATCGATCTTTGCCAACAAAAACGTCTAGGTTTATCTGATGGAACGTGGAGCCATATCTGCAGTGTGACTGGTTCCTCAGCGACTGATTTTATCTCCACTATAAAGTGACTGTGCCGACTTCAAGCACTGGAGCAGCAGTCGTTAAAGCAGACGTTAACAAAGCAACTATTACACAGATTGGCCCGATTTGTTTATTTTCGAAAAGGAATGAACTCGATTGAGAGAACAGTGTAAAGATAAGGGACAGCTCTAGTTGTGCTTACATTGTAAGAGGAATGTTACGGAACACATTCCCAGGGATTTCGAACAACAAATAAGAACATAAATTATATTTTAAACATATAAATGTACGTAACATAATATACAAAAATATAATTTGCCTGTGGTTCTGTTTGGGTGTGAAACTTGGTCTCTGACATTAAGAAAAAAACGCAGACTGAATGTGTTTGAGAACAGGATAAAAAGGTAAGGTTGTCCCTATGCTTAACTAATTAAGCACTGCGCCATGAAGGCGTATGGGGGGAGCGGATGTATAGATCCGCATTTACTTCACCACGGCACTAGCTGGGCGTGAGCGGCCAGCTTCACACCACGGTCGCTTTATCCCCGGGGAAAGAGCCCCTGTAAAAGAAATGACAGAACAAGGATGCTTAGAAGGACACTGGATTTAAGATTTAAGATTTAAGAAGCAGAAACAAGAAGTTCTGGGAAGAAATAATCGCTTGCTTTCCTTTGACACAACACGGACTGCACAGAAGACGACGTTTCCTATTGTTGGAGGCGGGGGGAAAACGTTAGGAAGACACGTGAATCACGAATCTGTGACTTTCTCCGCAGTAAAATGTAGAAATGCAGGGCAGAGGTTAAGCAGCTGAAAAGAAATAAATAAGAAAAAATGTAAAGGGGGGCAATGAGAAATAGCACGATTTTAGTGTGAAAACTAATAGAAAATTTCTCTCTCTGAAGATTCCCAGGCAGAGTCCGTTCGTCCTTCTTTTAAGGTAGGTTGGGGAGAATGTGAAGTATTGAGAATTACAGAAATAGGGTAAATCAGTAGGAAGTGAACCCTTCTGGGTTATATAGCGTAGGTGAGAAATACAACAGGTTCCTTACTGAATTTTGGTAAACTTTTTTAAAATTAATATTTCTGTGGTTGCATGTGAAGCATGCAGTGCAGAGTGGAATTCATGTATCAACTCCACAGTCGGCTGGTATGTCGGGTAAATTGCTGCAGCTCTTCGCCAGCACAGTCTTTCTTGTTTTCTGACTCCCATGACTATATTTTCCTGTGTCACAACTCCGATTGATTCGTGAGACTACTCTCGGAAAACCACGGGTATTCAGCTGTTGTATTTATGTAGGAGTCGATTAGGTTGAAGGTCATTGCCTCTTGGAAATATTTCCTGTTCTTCCAGCTTCGATCGTACGTCCACACGCGAGGCATAACAGATTAATGGCACATCACCAACAAAACAATTTCCTGGAGGAACAACTTACATAAAAGGTTTAGTAGTTAGGAGAAATAAAGGAGATAAAAGGAGACAGGTGATAAATGGATGCGACTCTCTCATGAACCCCTCTGCTAAGTATGGATATACTATTAATTGAATCAAAATACAACTTCATCCCTCGATATAGACACATAGAAATAGATACATATCTATTTATTCTTCGTCTATTAAGCGACTGAGGTTCAGAATATCTCACTCGGTATAGAGACTAAACTACGGGCTGTACACACAAGGAATCTGGGTTCGATTCCAGGCAGAGGCAATAGATTTCCTCTTCTCTACAGGCTGAGACCGAACCCGGGGCCCACCTAACCTCCTACCCAATGGGTGTTGCTCGTCTTACACCAGGAATAAAGCGGCCGGGACGTGCAGTTGTCTACTTACCTCCACCTTAGCGTCCTCCGTAGTCTAAGGGTAACGTTCCCACCTCGTGACTCAAGGTACGCGGGTTCAAACCCGCCGGAGATCGTGGAATTTTTAAGGGCGGAAAAATTCAGGAAGCAAGTCCTCCGGGAGGGACTTTAAGCCGTGGGTCCCGTGTCGTAGCTTTACGGCACGTAAAAGAACCTCATGCCTCAAGGGGACCTCTGAGCCAAATTCAGGACATTTCCCGCCCAGCAGTAGTCTCTAACGCCTCTGGTAGATGGGGAAAGCATCGAGATACCGCTGAGCCAGTAGAGGCCGAACTCGCTGGCTGAGTCGGGACTGATGGCACGCACCAGTACCGGTAGGGAATAGAGACTGGTAGAATATCATAGGGGGACGCACAATGGACCAACAGTTGGTCTAAGTGCATGGCGAAACCCACCCTCTCCAATACAATACAATACAATACAATACAATACCTCTACCTTGTGCCGAGATTAAGAATGCATGGAGCTGTACCTCCACTCCTGGGGTCAAAGGAGAAATAAAAACGAAAAATAACCTATGCTTCTCAAAAACCAGGCTCACTTAATAGCGGTGGATTCCATTATCACTAACGAGGCTCTGGAGACCGAGCATGGGCCGTATAACGCCAACATCTAGTGAGGAGGAAATGTCCACTCTAGTCCGGCATGCCTGATGCCGGTGGCAGCCCCCCTCAGGTTGAGGTGCGTCAGGCTAACTACCTGACCACTACAGGTTTAAAACAGTTTTAGTTCTGTAAAAGTTTCTGACGATGACGTATAATACTCAGAATTACTGGGTTTGCGGACTTTGACCATCAACGTTTCGGAAACTGGTTATGTTTCCTTCCTCAGGCGAGAGGGGAGACACCTGCTCTGTTGGGGTCCCTTAGAAAGAGCTAACCTCAATCACTGCAGTGCTGCAGTAAAGACGGGAACAGATCCAAATTCCCTAAACGTCGTATTATCCGGTTTCTAGAATACCGGACAGTGGACAAAGTCCGAAAACCCAGTTATTCTGAGCCGGATACCTAATTTGTTGACAAAGAAATTCTGACGTAAATTGGAGTGAGGTTGAGGTATTTAGCGGCGGACCGGGGCAAATGGAAGAAGCCTGTGAACGACTTATGCTCTTGATGGAACTATAGAATATATTATTACTATACCTCCACTCCTCCCTAGGCCTACATTGCATGGTGTTTAAGAAGAGCTACAGACTTATTTTTACCTCGTCTAGACTTTCTTACATCATTCCAGATTACATAGCGTCGAATTATAAAATTGCTGATGAATAATGAATTGGAAATAATTTTGAAGGAAGTGATCGTGGCCTGAATTGAGGTAATGTGCCGAAATTTGTTTGGAGGGACTGAGGAATGCCACGAAGAATAATGATAGCCAGATCTCAGGCCGAGACTTGAATCCTGTGCCTCCTGGATATGAAGCAGGGCTGTCAATGTGGTGATGGTTGAAGGCCGTGCCATAACTCAGGCGTTTAGTCGCCGGTTTCCCACCGCGGCGGCCCGGGTTCGATCCCGGGTCTGGTCAAGTGGGATTTGTGGTGAGTAAAATGGCAATGGTACAGATTTTCTTCTCTTACCAATTCTCATTCCAACGACTACTCCACACTAATCATGATGTATAGTTTGGTCCAATTGGCCAATTAGTGGTCGACGTACCAAGTGGACTCAGTCTCACCCCACCCCAATAAATTAAAAAGAAAAATTATGTGGATAATTTGATCATTGTGGGGATCACGATCAGAAGCGCGCTTATCGGAATACAAACTCCGTAGCATATAGTCCACAAGCGAACTATACCGACCGAGCGACCGCCGCTTGTTGGCGAAGTTAGTGCCAACTTTAGCGGATAGAGAGCGTCGCGTGGTCAGCGTAACGAATCCCCACGGCCGTTAATCTCGGTTTTCTAGACCAGAGCCGCTATTTCCTTGAAAGAGCTCCTCAATTATCCTCACGAGGCTGGGTGAAACCCGTTCCAGACCAACTACTTCTCAGAAAATCTGGTAGCGCCGGGAATTGTACCCGAGACCTCTGGATCTGTAGCCAGGAACACTGACCACCAGACCACAGAGACACAAACCCACATAAGCTTGTAGAAATGACAAGCTTTCACGTTAAGAGTGTTTATGCTCTGACAAGTGGCAAGCGATCAATCTATCGATTGAATCCTTGTGTCAGTATTCTTACGAGCGTTGCCCTCATGTCACCTGGTTCATTATTAATTTCTGCGGATGTGTCGGCCTCTATAAAAGAAACTTGACTTATAAAGGCATTAAAAGGCGTAGAACGGGAATACACATGTGTCTGAGTGCAAGAAGGGGGTATACCGCACTCGGTAAGAATCATATCGTAAAGGCGCAAAGTTAATGTGGATAAAGATCAAAACACAGTAGACCTGAGCTACAGAATCGAGTGAGAGTCAGTTTAACGCTTCTGTCGCTTTAACCTCGAGGAAAAAGGTTGCCCATTGGATGGGAGCAGTTCAAGATACATGGCTAAGGAAAAGACGAGCCTTTTCTCTTACCGGAAACCAAGCCCTCGTATGTATCCGGTCCTTTTACTAAATTGCCGTGGTAAAAAGGTAAAGCTATCCCTGTAACACGTCGTGGAGGCCGATAAGGTTGAGACGTCGAGGCTCCTAAATCCTTCCAGCCGCACTATGGCCCTGGGGTCGACTCAGCTTCTAACAGAAATGAGTACCTTGAATCTTCCGGGGGGTAAAGGGCGGCCGGCGCTTAAGGCTGACATCACCGCCATCTGTGAGCCGATTGGCTAGAAAATGTGGGAGCTTCGACCTCTCACAACCTTATGGGCCTCCACGGCTTGTTACAGGGATAGCTTTACTTATTTTTATTATCACGGAAGAATGCAAAAAGGGCGTAGCTACAAAAGAAATGTTCTGGGGGTGTTTGGAACCAAGAGTGTGTTGACATACGCCCCTTGACTTCCGCATGTCTGTATTCTATACTCATATACGTAACTTGCGAACCCTTAAAAGCGGTTCCATTGAACTTGGTATTGAAGAGTTCTGCTAAACTTCGTTTATAATTTACAGTTCTGGTTAAATATGAAAGCAGTAATTCTGCATGAAGTCCTCCATGCCCTCCTATGCGTGTTGAGTGTACCCCGATAAATATTTCCTAGTGCAAAAAAAAAAATATGTCGACCAAAAGTTGTGGACAAAAATGAAAGACATTATATACAAAGTGTTCCAGGTGGAAATTTCTCAATTCTGGGAGGTCACAGTATCGGTCATTGTAAGCAAAAATGTGTATATGTACACGTGTCCTATTCCGAACGGTGCCTCAACTACCAGCTTCTCACACCAAGAGCTCACGACGACTGAACTGCAGTTCTGTAACTCACTCACCAACCGACTCCTCACTAACTCCAGCTCCTAACTCGTCCTGCTTATAACATCTCGGCAGGGACCGCACAGGAAACACCCTTCCTCTCTTGCTGTGCCATTGTTGCGTTCATGTCTTTTGAGGTGCCCACGTGATCGCTATTCAGCTGTTGTCTAGCAACGGCCGTTGTATAGTTTTCTATTTCGCTGTCGTTGCCTAGAAACGGTATATATGTCACACTATATATAAGTAAAACTGTAAGGTATAATCGATTACTTTTATACCATAAGAATATAGGACCAAGGATTCAAACCCAGCATCCCAGAATGGAAGCTCTGACCGACCTGAGAAAGTATTAATTCATTTGGCTCTAGATGTACAGTACAAACTGAGAACATTGACCGATTTAAGGTTGAGAGTTGCTCTTGACTTTAGCCAAGAATGCGGTAACCACTCCTGCTCTGTGGGGCGATGTATTTACAAATGGGAGACAAGGTAATTAGCGTGTAACGAGGTTTGCTACTCTTGTTCCCTCATCGATTTTCACCCCACCCCCCCGTTCCCCTCAAATGCGATCTCACACCATTCTAGTTCCTTCTGCTAATGCATGAGTGGGTCACGGAGTAGCGTAGTTGGTTGAGGCACTATGCTATAAGTCAGAAGGTCGCGGGTTCGATTTCCGATGAGGTCATTGAATTTTTCAATTTACCTAATCCTTCCAGCCGCACTGTGGCCCTGAGGTCGACTCAGCCTCTAACAGAAATGAGTACCAGGAATTTTCCTGGGGGTTAAAGGGCTGCCGGCGCGTAAGGCTGACAATCTCACCGCCATCTGTAAGCCGATTGTCTAGAAAATATGGGAGCCTCGACGTCTCACAGCCTTATGGGCTTCCACGGCCTGTTACACGGACAACTTTACCTTTCATTTTCATTTTACATTTTATAAATACACAGTGTATATCTGAGTTTCTGGCAACGGCGGTTATGACGAGTTATGTCTTCTGATATAGAATGCTGCGTAGTCCGTCAAAAGTCAACTGAAGTTTCGGAGGAACATTTCGTATCCATCTTCAGATTCTTCACCTGCTTTAATCTGATTTCTTGCTTCTTTTGCTCTTCAATCCTGAACATAAAACAACATACTCTTCCCCAGTGTCGTCCTTCTTTCAACGGACTACACGGTGTCATATCCCTTAAGGCCGATATCTTAAATTTTATACGTTCTTCATGTATTTTAGACGTGCGCAAATAGCAGATGACGCCTTCATGCCTCTTAACCACAGCCATCCCCTCAATATTTAGTGATTGCGTCGTTACGTAAACAACAAACGAGTATAAATCAATTGGCCTAAAAACGTATGTAATCGACTTTCTTCCATGCTATAAATCCACCTTAGGACCTTGAGAAGCAAAAATAGAAAGCGTTAAAATAAGATATGAAACTTAATATAAATGTCAAAGTCAAAGTCAAAGTTACTTACGGCCAATCAGTTCGTCTTGGTGTCAGTCCCCTTGAGACTCACGACTAGAGACATTTTCTATTGCAATTGAACCCTTGCGGTCATAGTCCTTATGTAACATCCTCTCTGACGAGAGGATGGGGTTGTCTCTTATCAATATGCTTCGCCTTTATCAAGTGTGTGTACCGCACATACAGCACGATTGAAACTTCTTCCTTTTGCACTATACACAACTCCACTGTCAGTACAGGCTTTGCAAAGCAGATCATGCTTATCTTACGTATCTTATGCTACAACGGCAGCTTAGTCACTTGAACGGTCGTAGGCTTGATCACCGCCAAGTTTAAGCCTCTTATATTTTACTGAATGTAAATGAAAAAAGTAATGTATAAAGATTCAGTCCGTACCTCACAGGAAACACATTACGTCCCCGCTACAAAGCCCATCCGGTTAATGATATTTAGCGAACAGTCGTTGTTTACTGTGAGAACAATACTTAGCGTGGATAGCTGCTAGTATAAAAAGACGAATCAATAGACGTCCATTGCTAGGCAACGACTGGGTAAACACGTTCCCGCTGCAATGAATAGCCCCGAGGCTATATAACGAGGACACCAGGCGAGCTGATAATTAATTGAGAGTGAGCTGATAATCGGCAGTAGAAGATTAATTAAAAATTGACTCCGGCGTTGACAGTTTGCAGTTGCAGCAGATAATTGCATTGAGATTTCCGGAGAAATAGCTGTCAGGTAGTTCTGTACGAGAGTCGGTGAAGGATAACGTGAGAGCGGGAAGCTGAAGAATCTCCACTGTTAAAGCCGTTGCCAGGGAACGGCTGGGTAACATACAGCAGGACGGAAAAGGCTAAATGGGCGCTGTGGTGAACCGTAAAATGTAGAGATTAGCGATAGCGCTGTAATTGCCTGCAGTTCCGATTGGTGTGTGCAAGCGATCAATAAATCCGATATCTAATCCATACCCCGTCTATAATTACACAACCCCAAATACGTGATAATACGAAACACCCAAATACACACTGTGTGGCCTGAATGCAGAGTTCTAGTGTGTTGAGGCTGGTGGTACATATAGTGACCACTGAGCTTTAAAGGGTCACAAGTGTTTACACTGCTTTTCGTGGCAACCCTCAATTTGACACTGCAAAATTAAATGCAAGTTGTAGTCTTCAACTGTAAGAAAGAAGAAATAGTCAGAAACGTGCAGAAGTTTCAGTTGCACAGTTGCAGTAGCTGGTTGCTACCAGCTTATACAAGATAAGCGATATGTTTCGACATATACTTTCCTTCTTCAGTTCGTCATATACTTGAATATACGCGTGAAGTTTTATATTATTGGAGAATATAATTCCGGTGTGTTTGTGTAATTCTCCCTAATGGGTCCACTAGCCTGTCAAGTGCTTACTGAAAATTAAAATAATTCTTAAATATAATCTAAGATGATCACAAATTAACACAATTGGCGAAAAATAATATGGAACATATAAATCTCTCTTTAAACATTTTTGGTACAATTCTTCGTTAAAATTTTCACATTGCTTCTTGTTTATTCTTTTATATTCGCCAGTAAAATTTTTGTGTGATTGTCTCTGTGTAGCTGTAAGAAATGTTGGTATTCGTGAAGTGCTGTTTGGATGGTGAAATTATTTCATCAGTCCTGATTGGTAAATGTGTATGGTCAATTGCGCACTATGGCCCTGCGGTCGATTCAGCCTCTAACAGAAATGAGTACCAGGAATCTTTCTGGGGTAAAGAGCGATCGGCAGAAGCGTACGGCTGACAGCCTCACCGCCATCTGTGAGCCGATTGTATAGAAAATGTGGAAGCCTCAACGTCTCACAACCCTATGAGATTCTGTGGCCTGTTACAGGGATAGTTTCACCTTTACATGGTCAATTACAATAAGAGTCCTGGTTAAACTTATGACGCTCGACTGATATTTGAACAGGTTTAGAGCATAAGTAAAATAGTGTGATAGTACATTTATATGAAATTTTATTTAGATGAATGGTATGTGATTTAAACTAGCACTGTCTTTACCGAGGGCATATTGGCATCCTTCCTTCCAGATATTCCTAGATATTTATGTATTTCTCATGATCGAAATCTATTTAAATATTTGCTATTGACTTTCATAATTGCACCTTTTGTTATAACACGGTTGAATTTTTTGACAGAGATTCTAGATCCAATTACACGAAAGCACATTAATGATGAAAATGAAAACTATATATGTCTACAGGCTAGACGACTGAGGGTTCGGGGTTCGAGTCCCGGTAGGGTCAAGAATGTTCTCTTTTCCACGTCGTCCAGACCGGCACTAGGGCCCACCCAGCCTCCTATCCAATGGGTACCGGGGGCTCTTTCCCCGGGTGTAAAGCGGCGAAGCTGACTACTCATCTCCAACTAGTGCCGAGATCAAGAATACGTGGATCAATACATCCTCTCCCCCATACGTCTTTATGGAGTAGTGCTTCATCAGTTAAGCACAGGGACAAATTTTCCGTTTATATTTGTTAACGGAGCCTTGACCAAAATTTATCGAACAGGTTGGTATAGCGATAACGCTCTGAACCTGTGTACGGGGGGTGATGGGTTCGAATCTAGGCCATTATATCGGTTATCCTGAGAGGTGTTTCACTTCTTTCCAAAATTTCCTCAGGTAAATTCCGAGATAAAACCTCGATTAGACGAAAATCGGTTGTTTCCGCATCTTTTCCAGTTAATCAGTCATCCTAACATCCGACGCTATTTAACCCAGCTAGTGAAGGCGTCGTTAAATAAACAAAAATCGACCCAAATTTGAATAAATAGTATCTAAACATTTCATATAATTACTTACGACAATACTGAGGTTCGGAAACCTTTGTTTAAATTCGACAAATTGAACGTTAAATGAATGAATCTACGATACTTAAAGATTGTGAGCCGTCATTTATTTAATATTATGTCGTCACTCACCCGAGTTTTTGCTCATTTCCTTTCTCTTTCGACATGCACTATCAGCTGAGTCTCTCACAGCAGATGCGTGCAGCCTTGCTATCGAGACTTCCCACCACACACTGGCGATGTCCAGGTGGACTACCTCCATGTGTCATGCGCTCTCCGGCAAGATGCATCGTCCAACTGCAGAATACAGCTGTGGGGCAGAGAATGCAGATACATATTTAGAAGCTTCACAGCAACATTTGGTCGCCTCTTGTACGTATATAGTAAGAGTCTGTATATCCATGTTAGGTGGGACCCGACCACCACGGCATGGCGCCTTCTCGGGTTGCGGATGGAGGAGACGGCCTCCAGATATGGAGAGCAGCTGCGAATATATTGAATAAGCAGTCACGGGCAGCCGACAAGGGGTGGCCCTCCATTTTGGGGGTTGGGTGTGGGGCTAACAACTACTCACAGTAAAAAATAAATTTGTTACGAAAATTCTCAAGGCTTCATAACTTGTACTCTTCTCCAAGTATAATAAGAATAATCAAGTCAAGGAAGGTGAGATGGGCAGGGCATGTAACACGAATGGGGAGAAAAGGAATGCGTATAGAATATTTGTGGAAAAGCCAGAAGGAAGGAGACCACTGGGAAGACCAAGGCGTAGGTGGATGGACAATATTAAACTGGATCTTAGAGAGACAGGATAGGATGATATGGATTGGATTGATCTGGCTCCGGATAGGGACCAGTGCAGGGCTCTTGTGAACACGGTAATGAACTTTCGGGCTCCATAAATGCTGGGAAATTCTTGAGTTGCTGCAAATTTGGTTTCTCCTGAAGAAGGGCTCAGCTCCATAAATATGTAAGTAAATCGGTATATTGCCGATCACAGTGGCCGTGCAGTCTAAGACATGAACTGTCTTCGCTCTTTCGCACAATGGGATTGTTGGTTCGAATCCCACTCACGACATGGATGTTTCTATTTTGTGCGTTTATTCTCCGTTTGTGATGTCCTGTGTGTATGTAGAGGCCTTGCAACGGGCTGATCCCCCTTCCAAGGACTTTTACCGACTGTGTAAAAAAAACTGAGAAACCGAACAAGGTCCAATAGAGGGCTCTAGAGGAGTCAGTATAGAGATGGGTTAAAGGCTAGAATGTTGGGGTTCGAATTCCTAGAGAGGCAAGATTTTTTCTTTTTTTCACAGCGTCTAGAAGGGTTTTCATGTCCACCCTGCTCCAGGAATTCTGACCACTAGACCACAGAGGCGGTAAAGCCGATTAAAATTTCAACAAGAAATTTTTGTTAACAACGGAGCAAGTTGTCTCAAGAGATAATGCCTCTGAGCTGCATTCGGGGGTCCCCCCGGTTCGTGTATCGGGCGGGACACAAGCTATCGTGAATAGACTTTCTCAGGATGTTCACTTGGCAAAAATTGTTGCACACGACTGTAACCAGCCTCTCTCTCAAACTGCACGCCACTATGTAACTAAGCATGCACACACTCTCGGGACTGGGCGAGTCCTTTTTCAAATATTAACCAGCAAGCATGAATAATCCATGTTTAATTTAGATCTTGTTTTAATAAGAATTCCTGGTATTAATTTCTGTTAGAGGCTGAGTCGATCCCAGGGCCATTGTGCGGCTGGAAGAATTAGGTCAATTAAAAATCCATTGACCTCATTGGGACATGAACCCGCGACCTTCCGGGTTGTAGCATAGTGCCTCAACCAACTACGCTACCGCGTATATTCTTGGAATATTCTTAGGGGTAAAGGGCGGCCGGCGCGTAAGGCTGACAACCTTGCCACCATCTGTGAGCCGATTGTCTAGAAAATGTGGGAACCTCAGCGTCTCACGAACCTATGGGCCTCCATGGCCTGTTACAGGGATAGCTTTACCTTTTCTAATAAGAATTGTTGATGACGTCCCTACGCTGTAGCGTAGTTGGTTGAGGCACTATGCTACAAGCCGGAAGATCAAGGGTTCGAGTCTTGATGAGATCATATTTTTCAATTGACTTAACCCTTCCAGCCGCACTATGCCCCTGGGTTCTACTCAGTCTCTAACAAAAATGAATACCAGGAATCTTCATGGGGTTAAAGGGCGGCCGGCGCGTACGGCTGACAACCTCACTTAAACAAGTGGTACATATAATTACCATTGTATTTTAAGGCATCGAAAGGCAGTAATGAATCTGTGTAAAAACTATCCCATAAACAAGTAATGAAGAGCTCACCCACTCACTCACTCACTCATGGAGCTGAGCCCTTCTTGAGGAGCCGCCAGTTGTGCAACTCCTCAAGAACTTCCCAGCATTCTAAGGAACCCAAATGTTCATTACAGTGCTCAAGATAGCCCTCCACTGGTTCCTATTTTTAGCCAGATCAATCCAATCCATACCATCCCATCCTATCTCTCTAAGATCCATTTTAATATTGTCCACCTTCCTACGTCTTGGAATACGAAGAATATATGAAATGTATGTGCCTCTTTAAGGAGTACATAACATATACAGGAAAGAGACACTATCTTCACAACATCACGGATATTATAAACATGGCTGCGTGAGATGAGGTTGGAAAGAGCTGGGTTCTCAGAGTGTATAATATATGGCTCTGATACGGAGTTTATGCGTCACACCCTTTAGAGGCTGCAACACGCAATGTTTTCCTGCAGAACACGATGCGCACAGTCAGACAAAGTAACTATTCTGCGAAGCACGGGTAAGTCTGTCAGCTGCAAGATACCTTCACAAATCTGAAAAAATTAACCACTAGATTGAACTGTAATAATTAAAATTCATATTTTATGTTCTTTTTCACTGCACAGAGCGCTTGGACACAGTATTTTTTTGTTGCTAGTGGGTTGGGACTAAGTCCCGTGTACTGCGGCTACTTCTGGTCTATTGTACCAGCCCCAGATGATAGGTGAGGGTGATTGTGGAGCAATTGGTGGAATGAAGATTGGCAGGGGAAACCGAAGTACTCGGAGAAAACCTGCCCCAGCGCCACTTTGTCCACCACAAATCCCACTTGAGCAGACCCGGTCTCGAACCCGGGCCGTAGCAGTGGGAAACTCGCGACTAACCGCTTGGGCTATAATGCGGCCAATCAAGGGCATTACTCTGAAGTAAACAGTCTTCTGGAATATGGCGCCGTGTAGATATTGTGTTAACCGACGTTTCGGAGGAACGTATCGCCTCCATCTTCAAGGTAGAGGAAAAATAAGAAATCCGCGAGCGAACCAGCGTGGGTAGATGCTAACAGATTTCTTCCCTTTTCTTCTACCATAAATATGGAGGTGATACGTTCCTCCGAAACGTCGGTTAACACAATATATACACGGCGCCACATCCCAGAAGACTGCTTAATTCATAGTCACCACTGAAAACCTCAGATCTTACAAGGGCATTACTGCTAAGTCAAACCGTTTTACGATATCTTAAGTTGTAATATTTCTTTTTATAGATTTCGACCATGGTAAAGAAGCAGACAACACGACTTCCAGGTTGGGGTCTTGTTGTGCTATTCCTTTATTTCGCTGGATTGTGCTGTGGGTGCCCGAAGCCATGTGAGTGCTATGAAGACTGGGACCGCAGCATCACAGCCAACTGCACGTCGAAGCATCTGACAGAACTTCCAGAACCTGAGGTCGACATCGCGCGATTTTATATCAGTCACAATGACATAGAAACTCTGAAAGGTTTCTGGCACTCTTCAGCCTTTCCTGAACTCAAAGAGTTTTGGGCAGACGCAGCAAGAATTCAGTATATAAAAGTGGGTGCTTTCAGTTACATGACAAAACTATCCAAACTTTCTCTCAGATACAATCTGATAGAAAATCTTCAACTCGAAGTTTTTCAAGGACTGGAAAGCTTAGAGGAACTTAGGTTAGAAGGTAACAGGCTTCAAGAGGTTAATGCAAACGTATTTACACATTTGAAGAAATTGGAAGAATTATATTTGGATAATAACCTAATAGAAATTGTAGAGTTTGGCGCATTTGACGGTTTAGACAGTTTAAAAATATTGTCATTGGGTAAAAACTTCATAGCCAGACTGGCGTCTAATACATTTCACGGACTCATAAGTTTGAAGGATCTGAGACTGCATAGGAATTATTTGAGAATTCTGGATCAGAAATTATTTCATGATTTGAAAAATCTGACAAACTTAAAACTGAATGATAATGAGATAGAGAAAATGGTATCTAATATATTCTCAGACTTGCAAAGTTTGGTCAGACTGAATATAAACGGGAATTGTTTAAGGAAATTTCAGCATCATTACGTTGGCAAAGTGGCAGTCAAGAATAACCAAAGCCAACCACATATGTTTGCAGCATTGTCAAACCTGGTGTATCTTCATGCAAGTGACAATCTGTTAGAGGAACTGGATTCATTTTTATTTAAAGACCTCGTGAGACTCAAGTTTCTTGACTTATCGCGGAATAGGTTAAGGAGTTTGCATGAAGATACCTTCATCTACAACAAGCTTTTAACTGACTTACTTCTGTCAAACAATCCAAGACTTGTGATACCTAAGAATACGTCATTTATCAAAGTGAATTCTCTAAAGAAATTATATCTTTCGAGCTGTGGAATAGCCGACATATCTGAAAGAAGTTTTGAATATCTTCCAAATCTCCAAGATGTTAGACTAGACCGCAATTCGCTCAAGACACTGAAAGTAGAAGTGCTTATGGGTTTGAGGCGTCTGGAAAAGTTGTCTCTGTATGGTAACCCTTTAGAATGTGACTGTGCGCTGAAGAAGACCTGGCAATGGTGTCACAATAAACCCATACATCTGGTACACAGAACACCATTTTGTATACAGCCTAAAAATGAGCTCGGAAGGTCTTGGAATATGCTTCAATCCATGCAATGCTTCAATTATTTTTCAGGGGGAGAATTTTTTAAAATATTCTGCTCATTCGTGGAACCACTGGTGTTTGCAATTATTTTGTTGTCTGGTGCAACTGGTACTGGTGCTTTGTTTTTGACTTTTGCTAGCTATGAAAAAATACTCGAAACCCCAAGCGCGTGTATTTTCAGTATAGCAGTAGCTGACTTCCTAATGATAATGGTGTTCCTGCCTATGAGTTTTATCAGTGCCTTCACACAAATGTGGAAATTTGGTCTCCCATTGTGTAAAATATTCATGTTTACACGTGATTTGATAATTGGTGTAACTGTGTTTTCTGTAATTGTGTTTGGTTATCACATTTATACGTGGAGGACCCATTGTTTCCGGGCACATAATTATGGGTTTGGATCTACTTCGAAAGCAGCCATTCTTCATTTAGTTGGAATCTGGTTTGTGTCTACGACACTTGCGTTTCCTGCGCTTTTATCGGCATCAAATGACTACGACAAGTGTATCTACGCTCCAATAAGTTATGGATTTTATTATATTCCTTGCGTCACATTAGTACAGTTGTTCATCTATTCCATACTGCCCTTATTCTTTATGGTATTAGTTTATACCATAACACAGAGGCGGATACTAGTGAAATCACAAAAAGTCGCAGGAAAAATATCTGAGGATAAACAGATTACAAGGAAACAACTTTCTAAAATTGTTGTAAGTTTGACTTCGGTTTTAATTATCAGCTATGCACCGAATATGATCATGAGAATTCTAGTGAGTCTATATCTTGTAAATCAAAATTCTGATATTACGAAGATTTTTGTCTTCTTAACAGACTGTCTATTTTATTCAAACACTTGGCTTAATCCCCTGGTTCTTTATTACACCTGCAATACATATAAGCGTGATTTCCAGCGAATTATTCATTGTGAACGGTTCAGAAAGAAGTTTCTGAAGCAAGAGGACACACTGTCACACGCAACAGTGTCTGACCAAAAAAGTTCAGTTTCTGAAATACGGTATTGAGCATATCTGACTGCGGTCAGCATTTAAAATGTGCTAGTTAAAATTTTCAGACTATATGCTTTTGTTGTCATGTGTCGTGTAACTGAACGCTAATATGAAGGGCACTTGGCCAAGGAGGAAAGGAAGTGAAGGGTCAGAGCAAAGGGGTTTTGGAACAGAACAAAAGACGTATTAAATAATTCAAGCGAACTCGAAAACCACAGTAGGGCGCAGCTCCATACACGCTGTAACTGTGTAACTGATCATATGAGGCACATCCACAAATATACTGGCCGATTTCTCATATACGTGAAACAAAGTGCCTCATTTGATCTGAGGCTCCCACCGCGGCGACTACGCAGAACAAGGTCTTCTGACTTGTGACGCCGTGTAGTTGGGACAGAACTCAGCTTTCCGCCTGCTTCTGCCGGTTTCTTTTTTGATTACACTTCGACCTTGAAGATGGAAACGATATATTTTTTCAACGTGTCTGGTTTTCTCCGAACTACACGGCGTTACAACCAAGACGACTGCGCCGTGCTTCAGAAATTGAGACACCCCGCTTTTAAACAGATCCCTTCAATTGGACCAGTGTACTGTCAAGGGCAGAAATGTTTTCCCGGTCAATGTGTTGGTTGGAAGGTGTTAAGTATGTGGCATGGTTGCCCGACGTCATTGAACTCTACCCAAGGAACTCACAAGTGTCGTTCGCTTTTGAGTTAATTATAACAAATATTCAATTTTATGTAAATGTGAAATAAGGTTCAAACTTATACAGTTTCATATTAATAAAAGTACGAACATTGTGATTGTTCCAAATTGTGTTAATTTACTTGATGATTATTTTTACATGAACGCCGACCAAAAGAAACCAGAACCTACATTTCTTTTTCATCTTACATGAGTTATTCATGTAAACATCAGTTGCTTACTCAATTGTTCGATCAAACTGCTGTTAGAAATGTATTTCTTGAGTGATAAAAGCAAAACAGCATTTAAGAGTAACTTCAGTCAGACGTTAAAAAAACCTACTCCTGTTTAAGTTGTTACATGATATGTTTTGTTTAATACAAATTATTGGTCATGATATAAACAAAAGAGCAGCATAAATTAATTTCGATTTAACAAAAATTTACAAAATTGCTTTTAAAATGGGCTTCCCTCAAATAGTATCGCCCCGGGCTGCCATTCATTTTGCGTGTGCTCTCATTCCAGCCCTGGCTGCACCTAAATATAACTGAATGCGATTTCAGCTGTCAACAACAATACTCAGTTTTAAAATAAATTTAATAGAAACTTACATTAACGGAATTCCAAATTTGTCCTTGTGAGAAGACCATCGTTTTCACGTTCTTGTAGACGGGTATCTTCTGCAGGTTCTAACATCATTGCACAAGAACTATCAAGTTTACAAATTTGCAATACTTCGTTCCGCTGTTGTCTCTCGTATGAGAGATTATAAAAAGATGTGTAAAATTTTCGATTCGTAATAGTTAAATTAAAATAGTGCTTCGCATACTTCACTGTTCGTACTACGTTAATAATATGTAAAATATTCTGAAACCCGCCTAAATTCCGAACAGTCACGTAAACACCATAATCAATTGCCCAGTCGATAAGTGCTACAATCGATTTTCTAGAGACTGACCGGTAATCGATTCTTTCCGGATCAGCTGTATCAGCTGTGAGCAGATGGGAGGAGGAGCAGAACGTTATGTACTTATGTACTTTAAGGCGTTAAAGGCATGAGACAGCCATTGCAAATAATTAGTTATGTGGTAATCAACATCGCTTTTGAATGATCCGTACATAGATTCTGTGAATGAAAGTTCAAATCCCACCTATTAAGGAATACGAACAATCCATTTATTATATGAATAAAGAATTTATGCAGTAACACAATGGGTTGGTCAAAATACCAAGCTTTAATTGCTGCAGTATTAGTCGTTACTGGGTCAATAAATACGTTGAGTACCAAGTGAGTATATACTGCCCTTTTTAATAGTGAAAAAGGAAATGTTAAGTACCGGGACATGAACTGTGAAGGATACTATCACGGCTTGGTAAAGGTAAGGTAACGGTATATATCTATGTATTCTTAACTTAAGCGCTAGCTGGAGGAACGAGGGTGTTGGACTCGTATGGGGGAAGTGTTCGGTTCGAATCTTGGCCTGGACACCGACTACCCCGATTGTGATGATTCGTGTTTTTCCCGGCACTCCAGGAATATGCTGAGTTAATACCTCGATTGGGCATCGACCACACCTTCCCAAATCCTATCCATCTCAAAAGGCATGAATCCTCTTATGTTATGGAGCCTTAAGATTTGGAGATTGTTGTAAAATAACTTTTGCTTCACCTAAAAGAAGAAAAGGAAATAGCTGGGAGTGAGTGGTCAGCTTCACTCTCGGCCACTCTACCCCTAAATGAGTGGGCCCTAAAGTTGGTTTGGATGCAGTGCAAAAGAAGTCTCATATCATGGTTTGGTACTGTCACAGAAGTTTGTTGGTGTGTGGAAAACAACATGAAGAGCGTTTAAATAACTTGTAATTAAATTTTTTAACTAAAATAACAAAACTGTTGACTTATTACACATTTATTTTCCTGACTGCTGTAGTGATTATCTGTTAAAATATCCCCTACCCCTATCCCCTCCAAACCTAAAATGTTGAATCATTTCAGTGCTTTGTTGTTAAGTGGACATTGAACTGATTTCATAATGTTCATTACTCAACATGTCTATAGCTTTCCCATGTGTTATTTACCTGTTGAAGGAACATAACTTCCATGTGACTTTTAGATCATATGTTCAGATTTATGTCATTAAAATATATGAGATTTGTGCAGTAACTTAATGAGACCAGGTGGAGAGACTGAACTTACCTCCGAGACTACATAGTATTGGCTATTTTCCACCACGGGGGCTAAGGTTCAATCCGAGGTCAGGTCATGTGGGATTTGTAGTGAACAAAGTCTTACTAGGATGAGTTTTCCTCTGGGTACAGTAAACCTGTACTGAACTAATAATTGGGGAAGGTGCAGGGTGTCCGCTATCGTCAGTGTCCTCTATAACCAAGTGAAGTACACCATAGGATACATAGACAGTACACATAATAAACATAGAAAGACTCAGTGTTTTTTATTTTAAATAATTTCTAACCACAAAATCTTAGTGCCTCAAGATCTCTAAAAGTTCACAATTGTAAACAGCCATGTTTTGTCTGTTATATCTAAACTCTGTTATTATCTGGGTCCCTTATACTGTGGGTGTACCATATTTTGGTTTCGGCTGATGATTCCCATTCCATATTCCTTAATCACCATGTCATTGATGCTAAAGGGTCCCAGTGCTGACACCGTAAGTAAATAACAAACTTATAACTCATACATAATGTCACATTCCAGAAGGCAGCAAATTTTCATACTAAACTGCTGTGAGAACCCCAGATCTCGCATGTAATTAGATACTTTACTGACTGAGCTGTCCTGGCGCATCCCGAACTCATTGTACCTGGAAGTATGTTGCATACAGATAGGATGTAAGATTCTCACAGTGGGTGGTTATGAAAAATTCTGACTTCAGTAATATAACACCATGTAATCTGTTGAAAGCCAAATGATCTGAAGAGTTGATGAGTAAGCCAAACAAGAAACCAAAATGTTGGGTTGACATTCACTGGACCACATGGCCCTATACCCCAGAAGATATAACTCTTCATTTTGTACACAGTTTGTTATAATACCTCTGAATTCTATCTTTCAGATGGGCTGATCGAATGGATGCAGAAGATTCTGATGGCAAGCTAAGAAAATTTAATCATCCGTTTGTTCAAGCTTGCTCAATGTTTATTGGAGAAATGCTTTGTTTGTTGGTATTTAAGTTCCTGTACTTTTATTATTCAAGGAAACATGTGAGTATTATCCATGTTAACATGTATGTTTGTGTTATTGTGTAATTAGAAATGTAAACACTTCCAGATACCAGTAATAAATATTCATTTGTTTCCCAATGATGTCACATGTAACAATTAGTAGCTAATTTGATCAGGTTTCTCTTAACTAACTCAAGAAGGACTCAGCTCTGTGAAGTTAGTTACTCTTTCTATGTAATATTTATACAGAGAAGATTTTTACTTTGTTGACCACTTCCACAGCTGTGTGCTTCATGGTGACCAGTGCACCGCTGGCTACGAGGCACATACGAATTTTGCCGATGAATCAGCATGCCTGATGGCTTATAACATTCAGAATGAAGTAGTTACAATTCACAGATCACGGGAGGTGTTGAACTGCTGTTCCTCTACACGTAGATATTTTTGCAATTAATTATTTCATCAAAAACACAGGTACAACAATCCTTCTTGCACTTACAGTACATCAAATNGTCGCTTGCAGATTTACTTATACTTTTTCTTCAACCCTGAAGATGGGGGCGATACGTTCCTCCGAAACGTCGGTTAACACCACATATACACGGTGCCAAATCCCAGAAGACTGCTTTCTTCATGTTAGGTGTTGATTCTCTGAACAGCAGTAGCGATTGTTTTAAGTATTTATGCATCTCTGCAAAGGAAACCTTACTTCACCAGAAAAGGATGTCAATTGCGGATTGATCTTGCCTTTAAAGACAGACTGTAGAAACGAACTGCAAAAATGAACCCTGGTAGCTGGATCGCACAGCTGCAAGGCATGGATTACGGTTGTTTTATAGAGCCTAAGCTTCTAGCAATTATGTTGCATTTCTTGATTTAGACTTTGACTCTCCAATATGTTGAACTAGATGTTTCAGTGATTTTCTAGGTGTACAAGTTTGGCCGCTGTGTCATCTAACTTCTCCTTGGTAAACACTTGACGCTTACATTTTTGTTTCTTGTCTATTAAGAATCTAGTTGTTCTAAGTTTATTCACCAAATTGTGAATTGTTTTCAAAATTTTTGCTAACACTTTCTAGCAGATTTGTGTTTCACCTAGGCTTCATGCATAAATACACATTGCTCTAAAGTATACCATGCCATGATGCACCACACTGTTTAGTAGCTGTAGCAGAACAAATGGCTAGTGGAACTGATACCTGCTGCCTACTGCCGACAAATCATAAACAAACTCCCATGCATGAATTACACTGCTTGCTATGAAACATAATGCCAACAAGCAGTCAACAAGTTAGTTAATCTCTTCATTCCAAATGTTATCATCCATCAGGCATGCTGATTCATCAGCAAAATTCTTGTATGCCTCGTGGTAAGCAGAGGACCAGTCACCATGAAGTGCAGTTAAAGTTAAAAAAAAAACTTTCTGTATTGCTGATATGAGGTGGCATGGCTCAAGTCAGTATACTGACTAGGTTACAGGCTGAGAATCTGTGTTCAGTTGCCAGCAGTGTCCAGACTGGCTCTGAATCCCACCCAGTCTCTTATCCAGTGGGTATTATAGGCTCTTTCCTTTGGAATAAAGCAGACAGTGTGTGAAGCTGACCACTCACTTTCACATAGTGCTGAGGTTAAGAATATGTGGAGATGTACCTCCACTCCCCCATATGTATTCATGGCTTGGTGTTGAATTAAGCATAGAGATAACTTTACATACTAATATGACCTGATCTTTTCTGCAGGATGGATCCCAGGATGAGATGAAGCTCTTGAAAGGAAACCGTTCATTTAACCCATTGGTGTTGTTGCCACCCGCGATGTGTGATATGGTGGCTACGTCTGTCATGTACATTGGTCTGACACTCACGTATGCTTCCTCATTCCAGATGCTTAGAGGTGTGTTCATGTTTCAGATTTTGCAAATTCTGTTTGCATGTAACACCTTAGAAGAACACATTGTTACAATATAAGTTAGTTGCAATGATAGTCCCTTAAAGGTTTGTGCGCCAGTATTTTATTGGGCATGGTCCAGTTGTCTTGAGGTCTTGTATTGGAGCTAGGCTTGCTTTCATGTGATCGGATGTCATTACATTAATCCTAGATTTAATGGGCAGAATTCTTTGATATCTCCCTGCTCTTCTCCAGTTGATGTGTCGGCACTTCCGCAGAACAGTCTTGTTGATATGTCATGTTTACACACTTCATCAGTCGTGCTGCAAACGCTTCTCTATTACGTAGATCATTTTATCGCAAATTAAATCTGTGTTTTGCTGTGTTTGTTGTGTTCTGTTTTACAGTTTTTTTTTTAAATTAATACACCATGGACAAAAGAAGAACAAGGATAAATTTGCATGTAAAACAAATGTAACAATTGACTGAAAAATTGGAATCGGGAGAATTTGTTTCATGTGTTGGCAAGGAATATGGTCATATGGTCGTTTGGATTCGATGGACATTCGGACATATCAGACGCCCCCTTCCCCCAATTAACCTGTTAAATTGAGCATGTATTCTATATTGATAGATTTGTTGTTATCAATTTATTATATTAACAAAAGTTCTCACGCAGAATAGTCGGGCTTTGCGTCAAGAATTGAATCCAGGATGTTAAAAATACCATTTTTATTTTGTGACATGCACTGTATATTAGTGTACGTGCCGTGGATAACACCAATGGTTTGTGTAATTTGATAAATCTTAAGTCATTATCAGTTTTAGGCTTTCGTGGTGGTTAATTCTTCATGTCAAGTCTTTGGGTGGTTTAAATCACGTGGATGTGGACATTGTTATTGATGTTTTGGAGGTACATTCTGTCACCACCTTCAGGATTCCAGGGTGAGTTTCTCTTTCTTTTGGTCAACTTTTCCAGTCAGCTGTCTTTATTGGCCCAGACAGGCCACCACACCACCACCCTCTCCCCCTCCAGTAGTTTCTCAAAACATACTTTTATACATACAGAAACTCACCCATCAAGCACAGTTTGTTCCTGAAGAACTGAAGTCAATATATAAGATTCCATTTACATCAGCATATGTACATGGCTAATATTTTGTACTTAGCCATATGTTCATTGTAGCATTTCTTGAAATTATTAGTTGCCTGTATGCTTAATTAAGCACTGCCACAACGGTGTTTAGAGGAGTGGAGGTATAGTACTGTCACCTGGTAAGTGTGACTGTAGATGGGGTTTGGAATAGTAATCAGATTTTCACTTGAAAATACAAATAACTACAACAGTTTCACTGAGTTACACACTCCACACATCACTGTAACTACAGCACACATAAAGTCTTCTCAGTCGTCACTAGCCATTGCTTGTTAGTGGCTTCCAATTGTGGGCATTCCCCTTCACCTGGATTCCCGAATTGTTCCTGGCCTCGGCTATCAGGTTCTCACTTCTACCAACTACATCTTTCAACCTATTACCGCCCCTCTTCTCTCTCTACCTCCTACCTTCTTCTTCTTCTTCTTCACACGTTGGCCGCACTTCGCACTTGTAGATTCTTCTTTCTTGTGCTAAATTTATCTCAGGGTTATTTTTAAGGAGGTGAGGTTTGTTGAGTCGGTAGAGCTGAGGGTCTCTTTATCTCATAGCCTTGAACGGGCCACAACTCTGAGAAGGAATCAATGAACACCAACTACAAAAGCACAGATCAAGTTTAGACGAATTATTATTGAACACTTGTTTATCCACTTCTTGATACAACTTCAGTCTCAGTAACTTTTATGTCTAACTGCTTCAGAGCCCGGTGTGTGACTTTTTTTACGTCTGATTCTAACGAGCCCCTCTTTCCGACTTTACGTCTAGTCCTTTCAACCCCTGGTTTCCGAATGACGCTAAAACATGACGCTTCCTCAGACATTCAATTCCTGCTTTCACCAGCGTCACTGCCCTATCACACCCTTAAATTTCAGTGATTGGCTATTTTTGAAAAATAGGAGTATCTTAATTACATATTCCTCCACTCTGTTTAAAGCTTACAAGAGTTTAAGGATTTTTGACTCCAACGTATTTCTGTCAGAATTTGACAAATGCTTAAGCATCGCTTGGGCCCTAAAAACTTCACTCTTTTTAAGTTATGGCATGCACAAACTGCCAAGTATTGAATTCACAAAGGATTTCTTTAGCCATTCTCCAACGCAACTTTCCACTAATAAACCTTTGACGGGTGTCTTCCTGTTTCTTGTTGTAAGCTTGTGAAAACGCTTACTCTTACATACAAGAATTGACCTATGTCTCACTACCCTTGTTCACTGCATTTCATTTTGTACAATTAAGCTTTCAAATTAATAAAGTTGAGTACATTAAATTAAGTTGTGTAGCAGTGGAACGGTTACAAACCTGAAGGGACAGAGTTGCCAGATCCCATTGGATAAGTGACTGGGTGGGCCCCAGGGTCATTCTGAAGTCTGTGGTGAGGAGAGAAAACTCTTACCACTTCCAGGAATCAAACCCCAATTCCCCAGTGATAAAGCCCACAGCTTAATTACTGTACTGGCTGAGCGGTTGTTATTGTATATTAGTTTTTTTCAAAGATGGAAAAGATTTTAAAAGTACCCTGAAGATGGAGTGAGCAGTAAAAGATGAAGCCATCCCTGTAACAGGCCAAGCACTGTTGGTTGAGGCATTGTGCTACGAGCTGGAAGGTCATGGGTAGATTCCCAGTGAGATCATTGGATTTTTAAATTGACTTAATCCATCCAGCCACCTTAAGACTTTGTGGTCGACTCTGCCTCTAATGGAAATGAATTCTAGGAACCTTCTGGGCAGGCAATCTCATTGCTGCTTGTGACCCAATTGTCTAGAAAGTACTGGAGCCTCGACATTGCACAACCCTGCTGGCCTCCATGAGAAAGTGAACAGTATCTACCTAAAGTACTGCACAGTGTTAGAACCGAGAAGACTGAAATATTAACAGTCACTGCCATGAATACCCCAGAATATTTTCTTCTGTTTGTTACTGCGTTACTTGTATTATTTCTTGTCAGGTACAGAAGTGCAGTTGTGTGCTGTAGTAGAATGTGTGTGGTTTGTTATCACAATTTTTTTTGTGTAGGTGCTGTGATTGTGTTTGTGGGAGTATTTTCTGTGCTGTTCCTCAACCGAAAACTGGTGGTGCAAGAGTGGGGAGGCATATTCCTGGTAATTGGCGGTCTGGCTCTCGTTGGGGTATCAGACTTCTTTACACCGTCAGAGTCTGTTGAACTAACCAATGTACCTGCACCAGCCTCTAATCATTCCACAGGGCAAGTTGTCTTAGGTACGTTTTACATGTTTCAGATTGAACGTCATGGCACATTAATTACCGCTCTGTTTTCTATTCGGGATGTTCCAAGCTCAAATTTTGGCCCACACGGAGGTTTCTCATGTGTGATTAACCTCGTCAGGTTAAAGTCAGTGCACAGTTTGCACACGCAAGATTTGATGGTCTCATGGTTGTGAATATGATGATTATATTTTTCTTGGATCTGATACCATATAGTTTGGTACGTAGGTACTAGTGTTTTCAAGGAACCTGCTGCCCCCATCTTCAGAAAAGGGTTCTACCCTGAAAACGGAGACAGCAGGATTCTCTGATTTGTTAGCGATGTAGCAAACTAAAGGTAAAGTTAAAGCTGTCCCTGTAACAGGCCATAGAGGCCTGGTTGCAAGATGCCAAACCTTCCATAATTTCTAGACAGATGGCTCACAGATGGCAATAAGGTTGTCAGCCTTATGCGCTGGCTACCCTTTGCCTCCAGTAATTCTTCCTGGTGTTCGTTTCTGTTAGAGGCTGAGTCGACCTCAGGGCCATAACACGGCTGGAAGGATTAGGTCAATTGAAAATAATCCACCTCATTGGGACTTGAACCCGTGACCTTAGTGTCCAAAATAATAGTCATGCTTATTCAAATCTTAAAACTAGTTTTCCAAAGGGTATTGTGAGTGATGGAACATTTTCAGAATTGTTTTCATAATCTAGGTGAAAATGCAGTAAACTTATGCAAGTTTCACACTGAGAAGAGACTCTGGATTGTATGGTGTTAGCACATCAGTCAGAGTGAATGTACCTCGCTGACTCAGTAAGCCTACAGGCAAGGAAAATATCAGCAAATTGGTGCGTTAATTATGTCACCGATTGTCAGGTAGTGCCCAATATTTATTTGTTTTGTTCTTTGTTTGTAGGTGACATGTTGATCATTGGAGCACAAGTTGTTGCAGCTTCACAGATGGTTCTAGAAGAGAAGTTTGTGTCAGGTCTGGATATTCCTGCTTTGCAAGCAGTTGGGTGGGAGGGTAAGTACCCAACAGTCACGTTTTCGAGGCTGTCATGGCAATGATTGTTCAGATTATCATCATCTGGGTGTTGATACTGTTTCGTCATCTTATAAGTGGATCTCAAAGTTTCACAGGGACCTGTTACCTCCATCTTCAGGGTCAAAGTGTGTAAGGTGAGGAGCAGTTGGGCTACATAAGCAGCTTGCAAGGAAGATCATCATTCAGATCCAGGGGGGGGGGGATGGAGCCCCGTGCGGGCCAATAAGAATGGTGGACTGGAAATGTCAGGAAACATTGTTTCCCAGGACTCCAGTACTTACCATCATAGGAGGGAAATGAAGGAGAAGAAACAGCCCTTTCATGACCATTGGAGGCAGGAAATTGGAAGTGAAAAACTGCCGCCCTTTCTTTTCTTTTTGTCACGAGGGTCAAGATAAATGAACATCTGAGGAGAAAGTGACTATCTTACCCTCAGAGAGAACTTTTTTCTTCCAAAACATATAACATCCACCAGACTACATGGCATCATATCCCAGAAGATACTACACTTCCTAATCATTGTCATGATAACATCAAATCTGGCAACTCTATGTTGGAATTGAGCTTCTCACAGTGGTGAGAACATTGTCATACAGGATGTGACACACCATGTAACCCAGAAGAAGTTCGCTGATATTTTGGAGGAACATAATGCCCCCATCTTTTGGGTCAAAGAGTAAACTGAAGGAGAAGCAGGCAGCAGTATGAGCCCCTCCGAAATGTCAATGCACTTCTGCTGGACTACAGAGCATAACATCCCAGAAAATAGTGCTCTTCAGCTGTCTTCTGCCTTTCCTTGAAGGAAGGGCTAAGAGACTGCCAAGACTTGCTCAAAGAGAACCTATCTCCCATTTAAGAGGCACCTCACAATCATTCCCAATCCAGGTTTTATGTTAATGTCACCTGTTAGTTTATGTAATTGTGCTTTGTTTCAGGTCTATTTGGGTTCAGCATTTTGGGTTTTATGCTGATACCATTCTACTTCATCCAGGTGCCTGAACCATTTAGTGATAATCCTCGTCATGTTCTAGAAGATGTACTTGAGGCATTTATACAGATGAGGCACAATCCATTGATAATCTGCGCTGTAACTGGTAAGTATTTTGGAGATTATACAGCTGTGATGCTGTTGCTCAGATATTTTTATTCAAACTTTTCACATTGTCACCATATGTTGGAGTGTTGTGTCTCCATTTTTGGTCACAAAATGAGATAATGCACTTTTCTGATTCTCGACGCTGTGTTACACTATCTCCACACTTCCATAGTTTTACCTTACCTGCAAGTGTGAGGTTTCAGAATGTTTTCTGCTCTTAAGTCACATTTAAACTGAAGTTAATTCCCTGCCTTAAAATCCACTTTCCCTAGAATTGGTGTATATGGACACAGTACATGCCAGTACTCAAGTAACAAACACTACCTATGAGAACACTGACTGCAAGAAACTGCAATCATGTTAGAATTTCTACATGACGAGGTGCTACTGGAAAGTTCCCGGACTGTTATTACTGTAACTACCTCTGTGAAAGAAGATGAGAGAGGAGGCCAAGGTCACGCTTCTGCAAGCCTACTGCATCAGCCTGCCACATGACTCTGCACTGTGAACAGGCATTGCTTTTACATGAGTGCTTTTTCATCTTCATATTTCGTTTTACGTCCGATTGATTGAAAAATTGAGTAATGTGTGTGTATCAACGTTTTGAAACAGTGTCTGACATCAAAACGGAATTGTAAGCGATACTTGACAGCATTAAGGAAAATGACTTTCATGATGTTTTTGAAGCGTGGAAAAAACAATAGGATCGCTGTATACATTCCCAAGGAGACTATTTTGAAGGAGATGGCAGCCAGAAGTGAGTGAGTTAAGCCAGCATTTCTGTTTTGACCTAGTCCAGGAACTTTCCAATATTTTGGAGGTCTCGGATTCAGGCATCAGTGTAGAGGATATGTATTCTGTCTGAGATATTTTACAGTTTTCCTCAGTCCCTGCAAGATGATACCAAGCATGTAAGTTCAAGCCGTAATGCTTATGAATTGTATTCAGGAGGTCCCAAGTTCAAATCTCAGCTGGGACACTGGCTATCCAGACAGATTTTTCATGGTTTCCAGTCTCCAGGCAAATGGCAAGTTAAAAGTAAAGTTGTACCTTTGCTTAACTTATTAAGAATTATCCCATGAAGACATATGGCAGGGGGCTGGATGTTTAGATCCATATATTCTTTCAAATGGCAAGATAGCCCCTTGAATTAGGCTATGACCACTTCCTTCTGCATCCTTTCCAATTCATTATTAATTGACATCCTCTCATTTGACACTATGCTCATATCCTAAATTACTGGGGAGCATCGGTAAGTAAACAGCAAATGAAACAAAGTATTAAAATTCTTGTGCATGTGATAGCATAGTTGGTTGAGGCCCTATGCTACAAGCCAGAAGGTTGCAGGTTCAAGTCTCGATGAGGTCATTGGATTTTTTTTTATTGACCTAATCCTTCCAGCCGCACTATGACCCTGGGCTCGACTCAGCCTCTAACAGAAATGAGTACCAGGAATATTCTTGAAATGTTCTTGGGGCTAAAGGGCGGCCAGCGCATAGAGCTGACAACCTTGCCTCTATATATGAGCCGATTGTCCAGAAAATGTGGGAGCCTCGACATCTCACAACCCTATGGATTCTCCATGGCCTGTTACAGGGATACCTGTCCCTTTTCCCCCCCCCCCTTGCAGATGCCAGGCTAGCGCCTCAACCCTATCCATTCCATGTTTCTTTCAGAAAAGTAATGCCTTTCGTATTCATCACATATTGTTGGCTTCAGATGTCAAAAGGTGACAGAAGAGTATATATGCACTGACATTTTCAAATTCAGTACTTCAGACCATAAATGGACAACAATTTATGTTGTTTGTAAAGGTAAAAGAAAGTAAAGTTGTCCCTGTGCTTAACTAATTAAGCACTACACCATGAAAAGTGTATGGGGAATGGATGTATAGATCCACAATTTCTTGATCTCGGCACCAGCTGGAAGTGAGTAGTCAGCTCGATGCTCCTGTAACTCTACCTTCAGGGAAAGAGCCCCCCATACCCATTGGATAGAGGGCTCAATGGACCCCAGAGCTGGTCTGAATGACGTGAAGAAGAGAAAATTCTTGACCCTACTGGGACTCGAACTCTGACCCCGCAGTCATCCAGCCTGTATCCAGTTGCTATACCAACTGCACTAACACAGCTCCTGTCATTTTTAGCATTTAGAAAGTTAAATTAGGTTATGATCACTTCTTTCTGTATCCTTTCCATCCGATGAAAGACATACCATTCTTCATTTCGTGGCTATTTCACCTAAACTATGTCAGAAGTGGGCTAAGAATCATTCAGCTCAATTTTTGCTGAATATGACATAAGAGAAGTTATTCTGGAAATAACAGTCATTCCCTGCTTTGTGTTTTGACAGGTACCATCTTAAGTATAGCATTCTTCAATTTCGCCGGTATCACTGTAACCAAGGAGATTTCGGCAACAACGAGAATGGTTCTCGACAGTGTACGGACACTTTTCATTTTCAGTGTTTCATTGGCACTGGGTTGGCAGACCTTCTATTGGTTACAGGTAATTTTTTTCCCAGCTTTTGATTATCCTAATGTGTTACATATGTAAGCAAAAAAATTATCAAATAGAAATCAAATTTGAGGTTCCAACTTTGTAGACTGAAGAGCGTTACCCACTTTGATGTGAAAGTATGTGATCTGGTAGTTACTTACCAAGATAGGGGAGTGGTCAGCTCTGCATACTGGTCACTTTATTCCCATGGAAGGAGCCCCTGGTGTTCATCAGATAGGCATCTGGGTGGGCCCCAAAGCTCATCTGGACTGTGTACAGGAGAGAAAAATCTCTTCCTCATGGTGAGCATTGAATCCTTGACCCTCCAGGCTGTAGCATAGTTGCTATACTGACAACTATCCTACCACTGATGTTTGTAAATATCTACCAGACTACATGGTGTCACATCTCAGAAGATAATTTTATGCCAATATAGAAAATCATCCACAGGAAACAGTTGCTAATGCATTGAGAGATGATGCGTAGTGTTCTCTTATGCTGAATTGTCATATCTTTGGGCCTCTAAAGGAGGATTCTAAATGGGAACAGGTGGATGTATGCTATTGATTTTAGCAGCGTACTGCAGAATTGCGAAAGAGAACAAACTCATGCTCATTGACTCTATAAGAATCATCTCACTCCTTACGCTGAGTTTGTGTTATGACACTATGGGTAGCCTCGTTCTGTAGAACCTTTCCTATGAATCGAAACTCCCATTGAAGATATTTGTGGGGAGAAATGGATTTGTGTACTAAACTGATGAGAAATTAAATGGAAAAAAGTTAACTCTCATTGCTGATTTGCTGAGTATGAAACTTAATGTTGTATGATGCAATACATTGGCCTTTATTGTATATGTGTCACATAACTATATCAGCATGTGCTCAGGTTTGATATGCCCCACCAAGCCTAGCATCAAATTGTTTACAATATAAATAGCATCAATGCCAAGCTCAAATCTAGTCACCAGCAGCTTAGTAGCTGGAGATTCAAATACAGTCCATAAAGTTTAGATCAAGGACATTAAATGGAGATTCCACTGTATATTGGTGTTTTTAGGTATATAAAACTGTCTGTGTGTTTCAGATCATTGGGTTTATTCTCTTGGTGATTGGTATGGGTCTTTACAACAATGTGTTTGCAGCTCTGGGACAGAAGTTTGCGCTGTGGCGAAACAGGAATGCAGGACACAGTGATACGGACACTCTCATCAGCCAACCTGCTGATGAATCAGACCCTATAGTAGGTTCAGAATCTGGACCAAATCCGTAACTGCTCAATGTCAATATGTAGAAAATTGTATTTAGGTCCAAAGCAGATCTCAACAAAGGAGGCGAACAGTACCAACTATTTAATAAATTTATTCTCTATATTATCTACAAGTTTGTAAAGATAATGTAAAATAAGTATCAATATTTATCCATGTGTTAGTGTCTTTCTTCTGGGACGCACTGGGATCTCCTGAAGACAGATGTATATTCATGCGCTATTGAAATATAAGCACAACTATGCCTTACTGATTGTGAAATTTTAGTTTGTCTTGGTGGTGACCATGGAAATTACTGTCTTCAAGGAAGTTATGTAGTGTGTGTAATCTGGTACATATTCACCATCGTTTCAGAGGAACCTGCTCCATCCTTCATCAGGGTAGAAAAACATAAAAATGGAGGTAGAAGGTTTCTCCGGAATGGTAGTAAGTATTGTCACATATTAGTGACTATACACAGGGTTTGGATCAGTAATTAGTTTTATTGTATAATTATGACTAATAACTATATGTAACTACAACAATTTCACAGATTATGCAATCTTATATATCACTACTGCAACCATTAAGACTTCTGTGTTTTCACAAGTTGTTCCTAGGTGGCAGCTGCTAACCGTGCAGATTCTTCAGCTTCTGTCCTCACTTCCTTGCTGGGTGGCAGCTGGCTTGCAATTCATGACCTCCTAGCCATGACTGTTGACTCTCAGCTGCAACTGACTGACTGCTAAATTGCTGCTGGCTGTCACCAGCACAGTGTTTCTTGGTTCTGAGTCCAACAGGACTCATGACTCATGACTCTCTGATGGCTCTGGGAGCCTTCAGACCACTCTCTTGTGATTCCTTCAACTGCCTCATTCATCCTTCGTTATACAGCCTCAGCACGGACTACATAGAAAACACAGTTTCCAACAGTTCTTATGTTGTTGAATGTGTATCCACTGTTGCAGAGAAATGTTTATCGAGCCATTGCATAGCAAAGACCGTCTCTTCTGGCTCCACTATCTACGTTTCAGGTGTCATGTTACAATGTCTATCTGACTACATGGGGTTTACACCCTAGAAGACAGAGAAGACAATAATCTTTGTAGTCATCACCGTGATGAAAATAAATCTCCCAGTTTGCATGGTTACATTTCAGTAAGACGTTAGGATAAATGTCTCTTCAGATTTGTTATGTGTTGATGGCAAATGTTTTCTCTGCCCGTTACCACACTTTAAACATTATTTGTCAGTGGTGCCAGTGATTCCCATAGCTCCAATATATTGAGATGTCAGCTGTTGTACATCTGAAATTCTTGGTTTGTATGAAATTCCTTTTGAGTAATGCAGATAATGATGAATTTGCCTTCTTAAATCTGATTCATGCATTGTACATTGTATATCAACCAATTATAATTGACATGTTTTCTTGCAGCAATCTGCCTCTCAATAAAAGTGCTTTTTGGGACTTGGGGTGAACATGTAAAGTAAAAAATATATTGTTTTGGGGGGAATATTGTACAGGGTATCTACAATGAAACGCCCTATTTTATTGTATTTTCAGGAAGTGAGGAATAGTGATTTGGCCTAATTATTGACAAATATCAGTCACACAACATACAAAGTTAAATTTAAAAAATCAGTACACTTTTACGTAAGCACCATTGGTGACACATAGGATATCTAGTCTGTAATTGAGTTCCGCCAGGTCTGCTGCAACATATCTGGAGTGATGGTACCGACAGCTTTCACCATCCGGGCCCAGAGCTCTCGAGGGTCTCCCACTTTAGTGGCGTAAATTCTGTCCTTTATGTAGCCCCACAAAAAGAATTTCAATATGATGTTAGGGGAATGCAGAGGTCAATCTGTTGGACAATCTCGTCCTATGTAACGGCCTGGAAACATTGCATTCAGAGCTCACCACACGTCTAGCAACCAGTAGGGTGGAGCTCCATCTTGTTGGAGAAAGACATTTGGCTGCAGGTGTTCTAGCTGAGGAAAGGCATAGAGCTGCATCATGTCCAAGTATGAGCTACCTGTGACAGTCTTTTCTGCAAAGAAAATGGTCCAATGATGATGTTATACATGACGCCACACCAAACATCCACTTTCAGGCTGTCTCACACATGTTCCATGATGCTGTGATCCCCATATCTGAACATTATGCCTGTTTACAGCACCAGAGACATGGGAAGTGGCCTTCGTTGGAAACATGATGTTTGTCAGAAAGTTGGGGTTTCTGCTGATTCAGTCATGCATGTCACAGGCAAAATTGTGTCGCCTTGGGTTGTCCTTTGGTTGCAGCTCGTGCAGAATCTGCACCTTGTATGCATGGAGTCACCACCTCTTTAGGAGAACCTTATGCACAGTTGCTTGTGGTATCTGCAGTTCCCATGATGCCCAACAAATTGACTTCCTTGGAATTCAGATGAACACCATAAGGATGTTCTCTGCCTTCTCATCAGAGACATGTTGTTAGCCTCCTCCATGCCCTTTCAAGATGCTTCCACTCTCCAGAAACTTGTTGTTCCATGCTTTAATCCTCTTTGCATCTAGTGCAGCTTTCTAATAAACACAACGAAACTCCCTTTGCACCCTCACAGTGGGCTTAAACTCAAAAACCACAGAACTCACCTTCTCCAGAGCTGACACCAACTTTGTGTGGAATGACAACAGTACCCCGTGAGGTCGCCTAAAAATTTAGGTAGGAATTTGAACTCCTGTAGTATGTGGGAGACCTTTAACACCTAAAAAACATTTTCCTGTTTTTAAAACATCGTCAAAATCAGGGTGTCTCATTGTAGACACCCTGTATTATTGAACAGCTTCAGATGTTAATATAAGATACCCTCATGTTATGAAAACAGTGTACCAAAAGTATGTCCATATGAGGGAATTCAATAACATGAAGCCTATTTTTTCATGTTTTAAGTTGAGATGTTCCTGTGGAATGTGCTTCAGTCCACAGTTATAATAGAAATGCTCTCTTTACCCACTAGAAATATTAGTACCTACGTGGACATCTTTAATAAGGATAACGCACAATCTGAAATAAGGCAGGAACAACAAGTGCTGTGACATCCATGACAGTCACATTCGCTAGACAGTAGACAGCTACACATCCTGTTACGTCACTGACACGTGCATTCATGATTTGAATTTAGCAAATGATTATTTCTTAAGAAAATGAATTCTGCTGGGTCTGTTAAAGTTCATGTTTATTCAGATTTCTCTGATTCTCTGTAAGTGGTATACTGAAGAAACAGAGAGTTCTGAGAATAATTAATTTATTGCCTATTTTATTTTGATATGATGCAGAGTGCATAGAAAACAGTACCTCCAAGAACTGTTCGATGATGCGGGAACATGTTTACCGAGCCGTTGCCTAGCAACAGTAGGGGCATACACAGACTCCCTTTTGATATGACATGGACTGCACGGAAAATGACGTGTCCAACAATACTTCTAATGTTGTGTGTATTCGTTGCTATGGGAAGCTGTTTACTGAGCCATTGCCCACCACTGATTGGGGGGGGACACACATACAGACACACAGACTGATTGGAGGATGGTGGGGGGGATATTCATGCCTTTAAGATGGGCTCAAACGCATGATGTACATACCAAGTTTTATGCAGATTAGTTGAAGCATTCAAAAGTTGATAGACAGGACACATACACACAGACAGCAGGATGATCTCATAAGCCTGCTTTTATTTTTTCAAAAGAAGGGAATTAGGAAGAAGTAATATAATAGTTCCTTTAAAATACTTGCCTTTAACAAATATGTATCTTTTGTACATAAATTTTACATATAAAAATTACAGAATGTTAAGTTTAACTTTGGAGAGCTGATGTAGCTCAGTAGACTACAAGCTGGACAACTGGAGAATCACAGTTCTGTTCCCTGCGTGGGCAGAGATTTTTCTGTTCGTCATAGCATCCAGACTGGCTCTGAAGCCTTCCCAGCCACCTGTGCAATGGGTACTAGGAGCTCTTTCCTGCAAGTAAGCAGCTCAGATGTGAAACATACCACTCACCTTCATCTAGTGCCAAGGTTCGGGATATATGGGGTTGTTTATTTACACCCCCATACATGTTTATGGCGTAGTGCTTATTTAAGCACACAGAGGTATAACTTTATCTTTAAACTCAACTTCAGTAATTGTCTTTCTCTTGTAGCCTGCAAGAACTTATTTAAAAAATAACTGCAAAAAAGTCTTTATTTTTTTTAATGAAAGCTATCACTCTTTGCATTAAACCATACCATGAAACTTCAAATTCATGTATAAACTAGTGAAACTTGTTATATTATTGGTGATTAATATTCAGATACTTTATTTTTGGAATTAAATTCAAGAATAATGACATATATTTTAGGAAATTTTAATGTGCTGCAAATATATTTTTATCAGTTATGTAATTGTGTGAGGTTAGGTCACTACCATATCCTCATCTGTAGATACTGTATATCCAGATTTACAGTTTCAGTGGCTTTTTCTTGTTCTAGAGAACGTTTTGATGTGCGGATGGAATATGGCAATGTTCACATTATTAAGACTGCTGGCTAATAATCTTCCCTGAGCATCGCTTCAGTTTTGTTTGGGTCGATATACAGAGTCTTCAGTTTATCTTCTCAAAGTCTTTTCCTTTTTTGATTTCTAGCCAGCACTATTTGCTCTTAACTGTCTTCCAGTGCCTGGCTGAGCCATTTGTTCTCAGGTCACTATCAGGTGTGTTTCCTTTGAATTTTTACTCTCAGTATCAGTGTTCAAGTTAATCATGTAACTGTGTGAACTGATTTTTTTTAGATGTTATTTACAAATTAAAAATAAATGCCATATTTGGAGGTCATGTCTGCTTGCTGTCTGTGACTTAGCATTAGCACCTAAACTGCTGGACAGATTATATCTAACATTCAGTATGAGAGACTTCTGCTAAAAGTTGTTGGGGAATTTCAGTTTTCTTCCATATTCACCCATAATGAAGTGTATTTTAACTTCATGGTTGCATACTTGTATAAGCATAAGCTACAATGAGTGCTGTTGGGAGTTTTATGTGCTGTAGTATGAAGTACATGTTTTCCATTTTTTCTTCTGTTATATGAAATTACTTTGTTAGTATTTACATACTGTATATGAATATATTTTTTACTTGAATCTGGTATTTTATTAAATGCAGTTCACCATTTTTCTTTATTTTAGGAATTGTTAACAGGTTTGGCTAGTTAAATCTAGTCAGTTATGGAAAGAATTTTGTCTGCATATTTTGACATGTTTCCCATATTGCTTCCACCGCAGGCATCTGTTTGGCCTAACCATCTTCCTTCTTTCTATTTTATTTGATTCAGTATAATACATTTATTGTGTTGTAGTTTGTGAATGGTATTTTTCTGACCAGCAATTTGTCACACCAAATATAACTTTTGTTCTCCTTAATGAATTGGGGCTGTACTTAACAAGCACCATAGCCATTTCCCTCTTCCCCCTCCCACTGTCAAATCACACTGTAGACAGCATATCTTTGTATTTAATTATGCTTTCCTGCATCATCCTCATTCATTCATAAGATTATCCTAACCTCTGATCTCTGTTGACCTTGGCTTTCATTTTATCACAGTTGCTTAATAATGAACCAAACAGCTTGGTCACTATAGTGACCATGCTGTGGGCTGGATGACTGGTTTGATTATTGTTTGGGACTGAAATTTTTTTTTGCCACCCTCTCCTCACCAGCTCTGGGGTCCAGCCAGCCTACTATCTGTTGCTTACCAAATGCTGTTTCTCCCCTGGGGTAATAGGTGAGGACATGACACTGACCATTCATGTTCATCCAGTACCAAAGTTTAAGAAGTGTGGAGCTGTCCCTCCGTAAGAAGGCAAGGCTCATAACAAACTGCAGTAGTAGTTCTTTCCCATATAATTAATGGTGGGTAGGTAGAATGGTTCTGCTTGGAATTAATAAAATGTTCGGTATACAAATTTATCTCTGTGATTAACCTTTTGTCTCTATATCGTGTTTCTGTGTCCAGTAATAAGTATTCAAAAATAAATGTTATTGATACTTATAGATCTCTATTTTGTTTTGGATATTTGGCCAACAGAAGCAATTGAAATAGAAGTATATTAAAAATATTTTTTAATTGTATTCTTATGTAATTTATTTGTGTTGCATGTTGGGAAATGTTTTATGCTGAAGCCAACTGTATATTGTGTGCAGCTGTGATTGCTGTAAAAATATTCTACGTGAATAATATCTCAGATTAATTATGTGGCCATGCTTTCCTCCCTGTGGTGTTGTAGAGTGAGCTAATAGTAATAATATTAAAATTATAGTATGTATTTATTTTATTATGAATTTTACTTCTTTTTGTTTGAGTTTTTGTAGCTCATGTTTTAGTCATTAAAGAATAAGGACAAAGAATCATGTTACCAGTAGCATGCCATGAGTCACCTTAATCCAATCTCTATTGCCATAACCAGATTTCCTGTCACTGAGTTCAGTATTCCATATAGTGATGGCTGNCATATGCAGATGACATTGTTTTAGTGGGGAGAAACAGGTGTGCTAAAAGAAGCAAAGGAAATAGGGATTAACAATCTAGCTTCCAAAAACTTAATACTTGGAAGTAACAAAAAGGCCAGCTAATTAAAAAATGCTTAAAGCAGATGACCAGGAAGTTGAAAGGGTGAGAGAATTCAAATATCTTGCATCTACTCTTACAGAACTGCAATATGATACAACTTATTATGAAACAGTGATACAGTAGGTGTGATGAGACATGATCTATGACCTTGAGCTCTGCGGTAGCTTAGCTGCCAGAAAATTTGGTGGGAAAGGGGATAGCAGAGAGTGGAGCTCAGTGTCTTGAGTGCTGTAACCGAGTTAATGTCATGTCCCGAGCTGTGTTTAATTAACACTGGCCAGTTATAATTGGGCCTCTCATTTTCACACATCTCAGAACCGATATCCTGTCTAACAACTGGCACTTCTCTTGTCACTTATTTGTTATCATTACTACTAAGCAATAGTATAAGTTCCAGTCCTTTAGCCAGATGTGCCATCACTGCTAAAGTTCATCATGCCTTGAGTAGGCAAGCAGACGAAAGCCCTGTGTAAGTATGTTCAGATTTCCCCTCTAGCATACTACCAGAACTCTGAAATGATGACACAATGGGCTGTGTCACAAAGTGATGTTGATGCATTTTCATTCCCATAGTAGATGGACATACTAAGCTTCTGGGATGTGATACTGTGAATTTTGCTAGACAGGTGGTGACATTTTACTGGAAGTGGCTGTGTCCTTCTTGAACCCTTAAGATGGGGGCAACAGGTTCTTCCAGAACACTAACATTATCTACCAAACTTCACAACATTGCATCCAATATCATAATTCTCTTCATTTATGAAGATTACTGTCTTCTGGGACATAATGCCTTGTAGTCTGGTAGAAACTTATCAACATATTTGAGAAATCTGCTACCCTCATGTTGGAGATTCCTCCAAAATGTTGGTAAATATCTGATAGATATTGTTGCATTGTGTGATATCCCAGAAGACAAATAACCTTTATACTTGCCATTAAAACCTTAAATCTCATTTCTTAATTAATTTTCCGTCTGTTTCAGTTGCATTTATTCTAGTATGATGTAACCGTGAAACCTCCGATGATGAGCCTTGTCAGATATGCTATAGGAAGTAGAATTCGTTTATAAGCTTTCTGTTATATACAATTTAAAGATTTCAAGTTATTCTCAGGAAACCGAAATTAACAGCCATGGGGATTCGTTGCGCTGACCACGTGACCCCCTCTATCCGCTAAAAGTTGGCACTAACTTCGCTGACAAGCGGCGGTTGCTTGGTCAGTATAGTTTGCTTATGGACTCAAGCCACAGAGTTACTTTATCTTTTGATTTATGTTCTTTGATAGTGGGTCTAGAATTCACAGATTCACAAAGCATGTACAGTAAATTCAGTGTTATCTGACATGGATACATATAACTGCCAGTTGCATGTGAAAAGCTCTTATAGAAACCCAGTACAATGTGAGAACAGCAGGTTTCCATCTCAGTTCTAGCTTGAGAGTCTTTCTGTGTGACATAGCGAGTTGATTGGTGAAAGACTTCAGATATATAATAAAGTATATGTTGCATACTTTTTACTAAAATCTGTATATATTTTTAATGCAATAAGAGGTTCTCTATGTCCTTACTTGACATTACCTGCTCTTCAAAAGTGTCAGATGATACAGTTGAATTTGTCAGATCCACAAAATGGCCACCAAATTCTCTAGATTTAAATCCATTAGACTGCCATATTTGGAGCAAACTTAAACAATTGGTGTAGAGAAACCAGACAGGACTGTTTCAGACACTATGGAGTTACTGCAACAAAGAACTGAAAATATATGCCCTCATTTGATGTGATAACATCTGATTAGACATCATCCCATGTGAACGACAGGTTTAAGAAATAATTCAAGAAAATTTGGGTCCCATTTAACCGATTTAAATAAAAGAAAGCCACTGAATTGTAAATAAAATGCATACTTTATCAATAAAGTAGAAAATATTTTTATATAAGATGAATCAACCAAACTTAATTAATATTTCTGTACACATACCTATGTGCATTCTACACACCTTGTATGAGTTCTGTTCAAATCTGTAAAGCCATTCAATTTTGTTTTTATTTGAATTTGTATTCCTTTACTGCACAACCTAGTGTATGGCCCTGCATTCATTTATGTAAGCGTATTCATCACATTGAAAATGTGTGCATGTATTTGTGTCTAGTTTGTACAACAGTTTACTTACTCTTCCATTGATCTGAAAATTTCAAATGTGAATGCCAGGTTTCAAACTGAGCATTACCAGCATCACTCCATGTCAGTCTCTCTTTGAGTCATGAAGTCAGATAACAGCGTATCAATGTCATTTTGACATATTTAGACTTGTAATCTGTAAATATATTTGTACAAATGGGTGTGCAAGTGAGATAAGGGATATAATGTTAGGCTGTATTTGAAATACATTACCATAAGCAAAGGTAAAGGTAAATGTGAGGTAAAGTTATCCCTGGACTTAATTATTTCTGTAAGAACTAAAAAATGTATCAGTCTGCATCCAGTCATGAAGATCAAGAAGTTCATATACCTTTGCAAAGGATTTCAACCAGAAGATCTCGACAGTCAACTGTGAGTACAATCTATGTCTGTTTCACTTAAATCACCAATGCCATTGAATGCATCACAATGCTACATTTCTCAGTGACTTAAAAACATTCAAGTTTAGATGCTTTATAAAATAAGATTTGAAAATTGTATTCCAATAATGTACATGTATTTTTCCAAATTCTTTGCCATTTTACATGTAAAAGTTAGTGTTATGTACATTCAGTGGTCATAATTCCATCATTTCAAAGCTGAACATACTGCAAATAGTTAGGTGGTGTTTGCTATTGTACCACATTATTGACAACATAAAAAATAAACTTGATGCATATTTTGAACATTTCTCATCATCTCATTTTGGTTAAAAGAAACAAAACTTCAGAAGCTAGCTTTGTCTCTCGTAAAACCTACTGTGGAAACACTAAGATGGAACTAATCTCTAACCTCAGGCTCTATTGAATTACACAGGGATTTCTTAATACGATGCTGCTTTAAACTTCTTTGAAGTTTCCCCAAATTATATTGGCGAGCTCAATTTCCAAGCATGTTCACAGTGCCATAAACAGGGCCAGATTTACAGTTGTGGTGGCCCCCAAGGAAATAAAAATATTGAATCTTCCATCAGTAGCAACAAATTTTGCATATGATAATCCCCCCCCCAATTTCTTATGTTAATAAAAATATAAACAAACTTTTTGGTATTTTGTAGGAGCAAATGTCTCAGTAAAATCTGTAGACCTTATTTCTGTTTTGTAGAGGCCCTGAGGCAATGGCTGTAGTCTCTCCCCGCTTAACATTGCCCTGGTCATAAATTGAATGCTTAATAGTATTTTTTTTTTTTTTTTTG